>NW_014577444.1:159615-172292 GCF_000485595.1 Priapulus caudatus
TTGCGATATGGCAAAATGTATATATATATTATATATATAATTATATACGTGTGGGGCGTGTGTGTGTGTGTGTGTGTGTGTGTGTGTGTGTGTGTGTGTGTGTGTGTGTGCGTGCGTGCGTGCGTGCGTGCGTGCGTGCGTGCGTGTGGTGCTGCGCGTGTGTGTGTGCGTGTGCGTGGTGTGTGTGTGTGTGTGTGTGTGTGTGTGTGTGTGTGTGTGTGTGTGTTGTGTCTGCGTGTGGTCCGATGATGACAAGCGTGACGACGACGACGATGATGACGACGATGACTATAACGCCGAGAATATCGGCAGCTGTCGTGACGTCACGCGTCCGTCAGTGTACGGCCTTGGTCTGCTACCGCTCACCACCGCTCATGCGCAGACACTTCAATAATGCATTGCAATCGGCATTACTCATTCCCCGGGAAAACGCAATTAGCGAAATATACGTTATATCTGTTGTGCACGCGTTCACGCACGACGTGTGTACGTATACGTGGCTTCTAGCATATACACCAAGAGTCAAGAGTAGATAATAACAATTATTACGTACACACGTATTGGTTATATTATCTACTCTTGCCAAGAGTCCATAATAGAGCGTCGATTATGTACTCTAGATATACACCGATCTATGTCCCGTGGCTGGGATGATACGTAGAGGGGGGGGGAGGGGGCAGAGTCGAAAGAATTGCGAATTTCGTCGGTTTATCAACCAGCGCAGTCTGTCGGGTATTGGCGCCGACGATCATTTTACAGTTTATCGCTGGAGTCTGTCATTAGCCGTAAAGGCCGCCGCACACCTACACAAAAATCGGTCCGATTCAAAAATCGCTTCGTCGTTTGTAAAATCCGCTCATCGCGACGCCTTCCGATAAACACCCGCACACCTACGATAAACACCCGCACACCTACGATAAATTTCTGCAAGGTGGCGCCATTTTGGCTGAACGTGCCCGTGTCACATGACATTGAGCTGAGCCTTTACGACGGGGGGGGGGGGGTTACCGCGCGCACACCTGCACGGGCTAGAGCTGCTTATCGCTAATCTTCTATTATGCCGGATCCCTAATCGAGAATGCACGATGATCAATTTTGTTGGCAGGCCCTTTAGGCTTCGTTTTTCTTGCAAGACTACAACTGCAGCGTATTTTTAACATTTGTATGTGCATGGACAGGAGAGCTTACTCGTAATCGGTAAATCACTCGGGTGTTGTAGTCGGCCTACTTGCGAAAGTTTGGATATTATAGTATATTAGGAGATCGGGTGGTGTAGTCGGTCTATTTGCGAAAGTTTGGATATTTTAGTATATTATGGGAATACTCTACTCGTGTGATTGCACTCCACGACCGTACGCGAGTGTTGGTCGACTAACCAGGCTTCGCAGCTCGGCGATTCGTTCCTGAATGGGTTGTAACCTTGCGGAATGGCGGGTGGTTGCGCACTGCCGACATTACCGACCAAGGATGTTCCCGTCTCCAGATACGACCCGCCTCGCTTTGGCACAATCTGTTGGTAGCGAAATGCATGTGAAAAGTGGGATAACTAAGAAACAGCTGGACGCGAATAACGATAGTCGTCACTGAGACTGCAGTTAGAGAAGATCCGGCGTAGCCGAATGATGCTGCAACATTTGTTATACCAAGACAGATACAACAGATCTCATGAATATATAGCTAGCTAAACAATGTATATATGCAAAGAGGATCTATATAGTTTATATATATATATATATATATATATATACAATCAAGAGCGTATTAAGAACGTCTTGAATATCCGAATTCTTAATACGCTCTTTATACAATCATTATCATAAAATTGTATAGGCCCTACTATAATACTTGTTCATGCTGATAATAACTAGGAGCAACACACTTTATGAAGCCTAAACAATTTCAATCAGGTTGTCAAATTTGTTGCTAAGAGGTTTAATTACATGCAGTCATCATGAAATAAAACAACTCGGGGAGCTACATTACGGTGTTGGAGACACTGAGACATGAACAATTTAACTAATAACAATTAATAGCAATAGTAATATTATTACTAATATACCAATAACAACACCAATACTAATACTAATACCAATAACAAATTAATAACACTACTAATAAAACTAGAAATGATAAAACAATACTAATACTACAATAATAATCAACTAATTAATAATATTACTAATAAACTAAGACTAAATTAAACTAAACAAGCAACGCTAGCTATGGTGCCAGGAAGAGAGCCTATATACACGCGGCGGCACTGTCGGTGGATGTGGAAACGTTGGCGCAATATTCAACGAGGAAGCCGAAACCGCGAATCTCATCATCACTGCAATCCCCTACCTACGAGAACGAACAGTACTTGCGGTGAAACACCAACAACAACAACACACTTCAACAAAGGGGTTACTTTTCAACTCACCACGTGCGAAACGGGAGAGTTCAAAGACCTCCTCGCGCAGAACTTCTGGAAAAGAGCGCCAAAACGTACTCAAAGACCGTACTCGTCAACACTCAGCACGTACACGTGCGCACGCGCACAGAGGCGATCCCTCTGCCCGTGCGGAACCAGCGACCCGCCAAGAATGGTTAGTCAGGACCGATATGCGGGCGCTGTCCCAAAATGAGTGACTCCAGGGACCGTGGTCGCCCTGCCACCCGTCCACCGGCAAACGACCGCAGAAAGCGGGACCCTCCTCCTCCACCCGACAAGAGGGCTCCCATGAAAGACGGTCACACACCCAATGGTACCCCGTCTTCAACAAACCCTAAAAACACTGCACGGAACCGCGGCCTGACGTAGAGACCACAGACAGCACAGGAAACATCACAACCAGCTGAGAATACTGCAGCAGAACATTACATATACATCGCTGGATTCAAAACGAGGAAGGTGGAACTATTGAAAAGGCTGTTTGACCTAAAGGTTGACGTTGCGGCTATCCAAGAGGCAAATTTCGCTGTCAAAAATGTTAATGGGAAGGATGTATAACAAGATCCCCGAGCTACGTGGCTGGAACATAGTAGCACAAGAGAGAAAGACAGGGAGGAAATCTGGCACAACAGCGCCGGAAGGGGAGGTGTGGCGTGGCTAATAAGAGAAGGAATAAAATACAACATCCTTAAAACCAGCCCGGTACACCAAAATGATGACACCACAGAGTGGACCGGCATAAGTCTACCAGGAACATAACAACAAGGTTGTAGACCAAAAAAGAGCTATGGAACCTGTATGTGCCGCCAATTCACGAGTCATCCAAAGACGACGACCGACGCCAAGATTTCGACACGTCTAAGCAGCCAACAGACCCAAACAGTCTGTACTTTGCCGATTCAAACTGCCACGGCACCTGGGATGATAGACTAGGCCGAAACAACATGGCTGACAAATTGGCAAGCGCGTAGCCAGGGGGGGGGGGTCCTGGGGCCCTAGAACCCCCCAATCAAAATCAAAATATAATTTTTTTTCTCTATTTAGAGCTGCAGAAGAAATAGTATTGTCAACAAAACAGCGTCTAAATTGATTTTAAAGCACTATTTTTACATTTAACTTAAAAAAAATTTTCACACCACCAGACACCCTTGTTACTTGCTCGAGGACCCCCTCCCCCAATCCAAATTCTCCTGGCTACGCCCTTGCAAATGGGAGGACTGGTTCTCTGCCAACAACTTCGGGTACATGGACACCCCAGACTCCTACACCAGAAGGGACAGCAAGGGGAAGAAGTCGTACCCAGATATCACCCTCACCCACAACAGCTTGCTCGGCAAATACTCCTGGTTCCCCCAAGAGCGAAACCCCTGAGGCTCAGACCACCTGCCGATTCTAATAACCTTAAACCTGAACTTCACCACCAAGAAGAGGCCAAGAAAGGGCGAAGGCAAAGCCAGATGGGCCTACAAAAAAGCCAATTGGAAGATGTTCAAATGCTACCTTGACCAGGAAATGGAGAACTGGCCCGAAAACAGCGAATCATGGCCACTTAAGACCCTCTCGCTGCGACTAAACACAGCTATCCTACAAGCCGCGAAAAAGAGTATCCCCAGAGGAAACCGACCCAACATCAAACCTTTCTGCAACGACGATATTGACAAGGCTGATAAAGCAAACAACAAAGCCCGAGCAGAATATCATCTTTTAGAGGGCATGCTGATACCTACAAAGCTACCAGGGATACCCTTTACAATGTCACCAATCAAGCAAAAGAAGAAAGCTGGCAAAAGTACGTATCTGAGCGCGACCCATCCACCTAGCCTAGTAAAGTATGGCGTGCTATAGCTGCTATGAATGGCAGGAAACCCAAAACTAAGAGTGGAACTAACATCTCTATGGGGTCAAAGGTCGCTACAACTGACCAAGAAAAAGCCAACATGTTCAACAAGTCGTACCAGCAAGAAAGCAGAATCCCAACGAGCAAAGCAGCTGACAAACCAGAGTACACGCTCATAGAAGGGCTATCGGAAAATGCTCCAACTGTGATAGCCAACAAATCGGAATGTGGTGCCTATTTAGCATGGAAGAACTTAAAGCCACACTATGCGCATCTACACGCTAATTTCTCCAGTACTAGACTAGCAAATACTTTGTGTCATGCAGAATCATACTACGTTATGACAAAATAAACTCTAGTTCCTCCCATTTCACTGCGCGTTGTCTTATAAAAGGCATTTGAAAATACCTCCAATGTTGTTCAAATTCTCCGATGTTGTTGACAGTTGAGCAGCGGTGCTGCGGTGCAGCGGTACGGGTGTAGCAAAGATAAAAACATGTGACGTCACCTAACCGATTCTTGGCAAAATTGTTTGGCAAACAATTTAGCGTTGGTGCCAGATTACCAAATTTCGCACCTCTTTCTTGTGGGTTTTAAGCAAACGCGCAGTGAAATGGGAGGAACTAGAGTTTATTTTGCCATAAGGTAGTGTGATTATGCATGACACGAAGTATTTGCTAGTCTAGTACTGAAGAAATTAGCGTTTGGATGCGCATAGTGCGGCTTTAAGACAGGAATGCTGCAGTTAAAAAATGGAAAAAGTCCAGGTGAAAATGACATCTCCAACGAGATGCTACTACATCTCACACAGCCCGCCAAGGAAACCCTGCTAAAGCTATACAACCTATCCTGGAAGCTGAAAACTTGCCCCAAAGAGTGGAAATTAGCAGAAATTGTCCCCATCCGGAAACCAGGGAAGGACGCAAGCCTAACAACCAGCTACCGGCCAATAAGCCTCTTATCCACGATATCAAAGCTTATGGAGAGACTCGTGCAGGCAAGACTACAATACTTCCTAGAGCGTAACAATTAACAAGCTCAGCCCAGCCCAAGCGTCGATCTACAAACGAGCAGATACCATGACTGTCACAAATACTTTTAGATGGCATACAAAACAAGCAGCGCTCCCTAACAACCTACGTCGATTTTACAAAGGCATACGACTCGAGTCTGGCGAGACAACTTGGGGGGAAAGTTGGGTGAAATTGGAAATTGTGTCGTAAAATGGGTCAAATCGTTGCTCTCTGAACGCTACGCACATGTCAGGTATATACAACAACTCCAAATCATCCCGACTAAGGTATGACAATGGTCTCCCACAATGACCGGTCCTAGCCCCAATACTCTGGCTGATATACATCAACGACCTCCCAGACGCACTACCAGGTACCGCCCAGATTAGAACCTCTACATCCCTATTCGCGGATGACAATTGTCTTGCAATCACAACATCAGGAAAGACAATGGAGCAATGTCAGAAAGCCATGCAACCCGCCCTTAATGCCGTGGAGAAATGGTGCAACGAGAACAAAGTGACGATCAGCATCTGCTACTCTGCCAATTCCAAGACAGTGTGCTGCCTCTATACCAAAGACCAGCATGAACTGAACAGTAAAGCAGTGCGAAACTATACGTAAACGGAATTCGGATACACCACGTACTCTATACCGCTCCGAAGTTATTAGGTGTCCACATCAACGGTCGACCAGGGGCTCACATTCAAAAAACATGCAGAGTTCAATGCAGAAAAGACTGGGAAACGCAACCAAGTCCTAAGAGCTCTTAGCGACAGAACCTAGGGACAGAAATCACGATAACTGAAGACAGTTCACCATGGATACACTCAAGCAGCCATCAACCACGGGATAGGAGAATGGGGTATAATGGCGGCACCATCGACACTGGAGATTGTTGCTTAAGGCCGCCGCACACCAGCCGATTTTTACAAACGATGAAGCGATGAAGCGATGAAGCGATGAAACGATGTAGGTGTGCGCGTTCATTTGTAGACGATTTTATTTTTATCGGGTGATCGTTCCAAAATCAAACATGTTTGATTTTGAACCGATTATTTGGACGCGATTTTGTGGTGTGCGCGTGACCTCAGGGAAATCGTGTGCGATAAATATTGAACAGCCAATTGCTGAACGTGCCCGTGTCACATGACATTCACCTTGCAGAAATTATCGTAGGTGTGCGCCGCACACCTACATCGTTTCATCGCTTCATCGCTTCATCGCTTCATCGTTTGTAAAAATCGGCTGGTGTGCGGCGGCCTTTAGAAAGAACGTGCGGCAGCAAGGATAATCACTGGCTGTACTAGCGACACCTCTAAGAACGCTCTCATGTGTGAAGCAGGACTACAACCACCGAATGTCCAAGCAAAATTACAAACAACACTTCAGCACGAGCGCTCAACTAGACTGCCTTCTGATATCCCGTCCCATCAAGTTGCCAAAGGATACGCACCACTTCGCCTAAAAAGACATTCCAGTAAAGAAGGAGCCCCCAACAGCAAACTCCTTCCACCTAGAGAAACAGCCTGGATGACACGGTAAAACGAACCTCGAATGCACACCTAAAGAAGCAACTATACTTCACCCCCAATTAGAACCGTGGAACTGGTCCTCCCCAGACGTAGAGTTTAACACCATAGTAGACGGCTGCATGGGCAAAAACGACGCAGCCAACAACATCGAGAATGCTGCACGGAGCCTACTGGAGAAAATCAAAGAAGTAGACATGGTTTGCTACACTGACGGGTCGGCAGATGATGGTACGATAAACGGTGATGCTGGTGCCATAATCAACATACCAGGTGAAAAAAAATAATCATCAAAATACCATGTGGAATCATATGCTCATCATATCGGGCAGAGATGAGAGCCATAGAAAAGGCCCTGATGACTGTATGGGAAAACCTGGACTACGAAATTGAACTGGACCGGGTGTTGTGGATAATTACAGACTTTCAAAATCGTCCATTGAAACCCTCGGACAGGGCCCTGGAAACCAGTTCAGTAACATCGGTAGCAAGATCTGGGGACACATCAACCAGATCTCCCAGCACAGCATAAAGATAGTGTTCCAGTGGATACCTGGCCACAAAGGAATAGAAGGTAACGAAGAGGCAGATACCGCAGCAGGGGAAGCCACCACCCTACCCCAAGAAGCGGTCCCGGTCGACTTTCCGACTACCAAAGCCCACATCAAACGCCAACTCCATGAAGGGTGGATATCAGATCTCAAACAGGAGGACCTCTTCTTCAATAAGGTAACAACAGCAAGACCCAAAGAAATCCCTAAAACGATGGCGAGATCAGACGAGGTTCTCGTCCATCAGCTACGAACTGGAAAGTCATCCCTGGCTGCCCATTGCTTAGCCAGATACAAATCCCTACCTGACGATAAGGGGAAGTGTCTGGCGAGGTGCGATGAAAAAGAGGCAGTGGAACACCTACTATGCTGTCCGATATACGGAAAACAACAAAATGAAGTGTGTGGCTCAAAGGACATCTTAGAGCTTCTCAATGACGACCCTGCCAAAGTGCTAAAGTTCCTTGAAAGGATAGGCCGCCTGGCCGCACCTGAGTTCTGCCACTCCGCATCACAGCCACTGGAAGAGAGAGAACGCTAGCTATAATGCCTCCCCTCCCCTTTCACCCCTCCCCACCCACCAACCGCCGCCCCTACCTTCTCGACATGGGAGCGGGGGAAGAGCCCATGTTCCTTCGCTTTCATGCTGTAGCCCGTCCAGTAGGTGTCGCTCTCGGAGCCATTGGTCACGAGGATCGTGTCTCCGACCTGAAGGCTCAGGTGTCCGAGCACGTTAGCATCTAGCGCCCTGTTTACTCGATACTTGCCTGCCATAACAATTCAAGAACGTCGTCAGTCGTTCAGGCGTTCAATCAAGGATGCACGTACGCACGTACGCACGCTCGCACGCGCTCACGCACACACACACACACACATACATAATAGATGCATACGTTGTATATACATATGTTCATATTATTGTTATGCTTAATACTTGCATTAATTTTCACAAAGACCCGCCGTAAGATCGCAAAGATTAATGACAGGGGTAAGTGAAGTTAGCTCCCAGTTCCCAGTTCCTTATTCGAATAAGGAACTATAGTAACTAGGCAAAGCAGTTACCAGTTCCCAGTTCCTTATTCGAAAAAGGAACTAGTAACTAGGCAAAGCAGTTACCAGTTCCCAGTTCCCAGTTCCTTATTCGAATAAAGAACTAGTAACTAGGCAAAGCAGTTACCAGTTCCTAGTTCCCAGTTCCTTATTCGAATAACGAACTAGTAACTAGGCACAGCAGTTACCAGTTCCCAGTTCCCAGTTCCTTATTCGAATAAGGAACTAGTAACTAGGCAAAGCAGTTACCAGTTCCCAGTTCGAAATGCAACATTGAATTGGGAACTGGTAACTAGGCAAAATAGTTACTAGTTATTTATTCGGCCAAATTAACCCTTTGGCACACATTTATTCGAACTGGTAATTCGAACTGGTAACTGAATAAGTAGCTGGGTATCGAACTGGTAACTGATTAAATAAATGTGTGCCAAAGGGTTAATTTGGCCGAATAAGTAACTAGTAACTATTTTGCCTAGTTACCAGTTCCCAATTCAATGTTGCATTTCGAACTGGGAACTTGTAACTGCTTTGCCTAGTTACTAGTTCCTTATTCGAATAAGGAACTGGGAACTGGAAACTACATACGCACTCCTATATTCTGCATTCCCAGCAAACACTTAATTCAATGTGAACGATTATTAAATCATGCAGCATCGTTTTTAGGTTGATATAGATAACCGCGGATATGAGTCCGGATATAATTACGCGCTAAAAGTTCCTGTCCCGGGGCCCTTGCTGCCCTATACGCTGTAACATGCTGTGTAACATCTTCAATTTATTTACCAGAGCCCCGTTGTCAGAAAAAATTGTCTTCACATTAGTCTTAGCTTTTTCCCTTAGACCGTTGACAGAAACATCGTTAAGTTATGAAAATGAAATATCCTACCAGATATCGTCATAAATTTACGAAACAAACAAATATGTCTATGGTTTACGAGAATACGATCTACAGTTTTGTTTCTGACAACGGGTCCCACATCTCACGTGTTGGTGAGCTCACTACAGCCGACAGATAGCGGTGAAATCACGCAAACTATAAAACAGTTTGTCTGGTCTTGATAGGGGATACATGCAGTTACTAGTGTCGGGACCATGTGCAAACACATCCTTACTGCATTCTCCATGCGCTTCGCTGGTTAGGCAGCAATCCGGACACAAAATTAGTAGAAATTATATATTCGAACGTGCAAAATGTGCAAACCTAAGTGAACGCTGGGCTGTCTTATCACTACCGGTTCGTCAGCAAGCGTAGTGCTCTTCATGCCTATAACCAAGTCAATACAATGAATAAACCTATGAATAAACCAACTATAGAGAACAAAGTGCATGAAAGCCAGTTGGAAATATTGTGGCGAATTTCAACGTGGGATATATAAAGAGTATCCAGCGAGAATGCTGAAGGTTTGTACCCAAGGCATATTGAACGTATGGATCTAAGATATAAAATAAAGACAATAAACTACGGGCAGGCTTAGCAGGACGTTACATCTCCTCCATCTAATGTTAACTTTAAATCGGTATCCCGCGTCCATATGTATGATACTCACCACACTTGCTCGCCAATATGCACTCCTTGTGGACACGTGCGATGCAGTCTGGCTTGACACACTTGTAGCCTTGGCAGAACACTCCTCTGCATGAACAACAGCAAATTAACCGTTTATGTCTCTCTGCGAGATAGCTCTATGCCCATCAAAGCTGACGTTATAATTCCCCGATGTTGCAATTATGATAATTTTTGTCTCCAGCGTAGTTACCTGAGTAATTTGCCACACGCAGTGCAGACTTGCGGTTCAATGAATGTGTACATGGTGAACTTGTGATCGGTATGCTGACAGTCCTCAGGCTGAGTGTTGTCTCTAAAAATAGTGAATTGTATTAGATGTAAATGACAGGTAATAACTATAGTAATAGCTGTAATTTGCAGTTAATTATTGGCGCACTACAGAGCTGGTGAGACGTCGGCCATGCTATGTCACAATCACGTAGTTGTAAATATATATTGTTAGCCTGCAGCGTGAACGTCTTAGAACAATAAATAAAGAGTGACTTAAATTCATTAAGAATAAGAACAAGGTGTAAATAACTACAAACACTATAGAATGAACAAGATCATAAACATGTATACATATACATGTATTCATATACATTGTAAAAAGAAGAAGTTTATGTTAACGTAGCAGCTAGGGCTAATGATGAAAGGGTAAAGTAAAAACTATAAACATAATAAAACAGTTGGGTGAAAACAACTATGATCAATGCAGGCCATTAAACACATCACCTAAGGATAAACAGTTACATGATATAGCACCCCAGCAACAATACAGCTACCTAAAACACGGCAGCTAAACCAAGAACAGCATGATTAGGGAAGAACGGCGCCTAATGTATATGCCAGCCAACACAGCATCTACGAAAGAACATAGGATGAACAACGTTAAGCATGAACATCTAGCGGAAGGAAGGACCGTACTGTGCCATCTTGATTGCTTCGATCCACTTGCGTTTCGCCTCCTCGCTTGCCGCGTAGAAGTGGTAGGCTGACACTCGGTAGTCATCCGCCGTCATCTCCCAGCAATAGCTCCACTGCAGCGTACGATCCAGAGTAAGATAATACTATTCTATCATATAATACAAACATTATCTTAAAAATTCCACTTTATATTGACAGCGCTTATTTATACACGGTGTTTCCCATGTTTACTAGCTGACGTGCCCTTGCAGCCAATCTATTAGGTGGTAGAGGTGTGGTAGCAGGCATACAAGGATTGAGCTACAGTAGGCGCACCTTGTCTCTCTTCGCATTCGGAGATGGCTCTTGTATTACCATGCACTTCAGCACCACAGCTTCTTTGTAGATATACGCATCACCCTGCGAAAATAGGCCTGTATTAATTTAAAGTTTCCTCGATATTAGAGGTGCGCGGTATTACTGATATACCGGTATACCGCGGTACGTGACCTGTACCGGTACGTACCGCAGTACTTTGTGCGGTGTAGTGGTGTACCCGTTTTTCAAGCTATTTTTATCACATCAATTTTATTTCACTTCCTCGTCATTGCATAGCTTTATAAATTCATCTCCGTCGATCGACACCATTCACGCTGTATTCGCGTATGTCCAGCACCTATTGAGTATTCTATATGCCTAGTAGATAGTCTGCGCTGTTTTATTTGTACATACTTCATTACTTCAGACTGGTTCTAGCCGTACGACACTCTTACTCTCGCTCATGTTTGTTCCAAAGGAATGACAAGATATAGCAGATTACAAGAATAACGCGACGCGGCGACTGCCAGGCGTTTTTCTATGAGCGCGGAAGCGGTGCCTTTGATGGGAGAACGGGGTGCGATCGCTCACGAGCGCGTAGCGCGGTAGCGCGTTTCACTAAAAACTAAAAACTACGTAAAAAATATCATCAAGAGTCTATCAATAGATTTTATAGATTAATAGATCTATTGATAGACTCATGATATCATAATATAAAACGTCTTCTAATTAAGATAGCCATGCATGTAATATATATTACCCCAAATACTTTATCCACTACCTGAAAGCGAAACAATGTTGGTCTTTATGTAATAATGTAGTGTTCCCGTGTAATGACGTAGGCACTAGTTTAATGAGGACGATGCAGAGTAATGACGACAAGGTCTCTCTTGTATAACGTAGAGTAACTGAGTTTATTAAGAATTAACGACCAGCAACAGTACGACAGCACGATCATAACGCCGTCAGCTCACAACTGTTACTCACAAAGCGTATCTCTCCCGCTCTGGTTATCCCGCTCACGTGGAACTGCGATTTCTTAACAAACGTTGGAATAGTGATTTATGATTTGCACGACTAGGTCTAGGACCTATATAGAACTCGTATTTTAAACTCACCCTGCCTGCTTTGCATATCAGCATTACGTTGTCAAAAAGAAATATGAATCTGAAAAAGGGATGAACGAAATTTAGCTGTAAAAAACATCCATTAATTCTGTCGCTATGCGCAGCAGATGAATGTACGATATTCTCCACTGTCTGTTGCTACGTGCTTTATTTGGTTTCTAAATATTGAGGTGACTGCTCGCTAGTCTGACGGCCCAATAGTCCGAAAGCCCACTAGTCCGAAAGCCCACTAGTCCGAAAACCCACTAGTCCGAAAGCCCACTAGTCCGAAAACCCACTAGTCCGAAAGCCCACTAGTCCCAAAACCCACAGGGGATGGGGCATCGATCTATAGTTCTAATGTTTAATTAATTAATTAATTAA
>NW_014577444.1:172302-173850 GCF_000485595.1 Priapulus caudatus
TTTAATTAATTAATTTAATTTTAATTTTAATTTTAAATTATAATTTTATTTATTTTTTAATTAAAGATTTTTGGGGGGATGTAGGGGGAGGTGTGTGTGTGGGGGGGGGGAGCTAGGTGTGTGGATGCGTGCAAAATTCTAGACTACGGTAAAACCTCGTTATACCGCCCCTCGTAATACTGCCAACCTCACTTATCGCCAGGACAATGCCAATGTACAGATCGTTTGGATCTATTTGTACGTAATTCAGCCTCGTAATAGCGCCCCTCGTCAACTGCCAACCGCCAGCATTATGGCGATGTACAATCCTATATAAACGCATTGAAAATACACTCATTATACTGCTTATACAGCAGTAGTATTTAGCGGTATACTAGTAGTAGCGGTTGAGATTCTGCCCCATCATCACTCGATGCTCGGGCGTCAATTCAGACTGTATAGACCCTTCAAAAACTTTTTTTCATTGTAAGATAAGTTATTATCAGATGTATGTATGTGTGTGTGTGTGTGTGTGTGTGTGTGTGTGTGTGTGTGCGTGGGTGTGTGCGTGCGCGCGTGCATGTGTGCGTGCGCGCGTGCGTGTGTACGTGCGCGCGTGCGTGTGTATGTGGGCGCGTGCGTGTGTATGTGGGCGCGTGCGTGTGTACGTACGCGCGTGTACATGTCTGTACGCGCGTGTCTATGTGTGTACGCGCGTGTACATGTCTCTACGCGCGTGCTTATAGCTACGTCTACACGACGAACCTTAACTCGAGTTAAGCGTCTACACGGAGCCTTAACTCGAGTTAGCGTTATATCGAGTTAACTTAACCTCGCCAGTCGATCGAGGTTAAGCTAACTCGAGTAATCCGAGTTAAGGCCCGTGTTAAGGCCCGAGTTAAGGCCCGTGTAGACGCTTAACTCGAGTTAAGGTCCGTGTAGACGCTTAACTCGAGTTAAGGCCCGTGTAGACGCTTAACTCGAGTTAGCTTAACCTCCACGATAGGCGGCAGCACTAGTACGATGTACGTACACACGCACGCACGCACGCGTACTTGCACACGGACGCACGCGTACTTGCACACGCACGCACACACTCATGCACGCACGTGTACGTGCACGCGCACGCACGCACGCTCGTGTACGTGCACACGCATGCACGCACGCACGCACACACGCACGAACGTGTACCTGCACATGCGCGCACGCACGCACACACTCATGCACGCACGTGTACATGCACACGCACGCACGCACGCACGTGTACGTGCACACGCCCGCACGCACGCACGCACGCACGTGTACCTGCACACATACGCACGTACGCACGCACGTGTACGTGCACACACACGGACGCACGCTCGCACGCATGCACGCACGTGTACGTGCACACGCCCGCACGCACGCACGCACGCACGTGTACCTGCACACATACGCACGTACGCACGCACGTGTACGTGCACACACACGGACGCACGCTCGCACGCATGCACGCACGTGTACGTGCACACGCCCGCACGCACGCACGCACGTACGAACGTGTACCTGCACACGCGCGCACGCACGCAC
>NW_014577444.1:178230-184431 GCF_000485595.1 Priapulus caudatus
ACTTTGAGATTTTGTTAGGGGCAACTGAAGCGGTGGGGGGTCGCGGGGGGGCCTCCCCCAGAAATTTTTTAAACATCAGACTCCTTTTTATGCATTTTCAGAGCATATGAGGCGAACTTTTTGTACTTCAAGTCTTGTCATAGCAATGAAACAGACAATTCCAGTACAAGGCAAAATCCACAAAGCCACAAAAACCATGAACTTGCTTGAAATTAACTGCCATCAGACTACCTCTGCGTGACGCTGATCCACAGCACTACACACCATGTGGGTTCGAAGAGCACATCACTCGATACCATCGAGCTATAAAGTTATCAGCGATGACTAGTTTCAACGTATGATATACTTAATCCGGTTATTCCAAATCAGCTGACGGAGTCTGTTTTACGGAGTTTTCTCTCCTACTTATATACGCTTGCCTCCTGGTGGCCACAGCTAGGGTGCTGATATATGTACGTACTAGGTCAATGATACTCTGTTCTATTTTGCTAATCCTCTCCAGCAGCTCCTCTTCGTCCCGCTTCACTTCGTTAATGTACAGGGAAAGGTCCTGCAGAAGAACGCGAAAAATCTACAGTCACCTTCCCGAGGTACGCAGCAAGACATGGATCTTCATCGCGGTACTCAATCGTATTCGTGAAAAAAGTTGGTAATTTCAGAAAGAATTTCAGACCTATTTTGCCCGAATATTCACATTTGGGTGGCATTCCACGTGTACGTGTGCACACGCACGCACGCACGCACGCACGCACGCACGCACGTGTACACGCACGCACGCACGAACGCGTACGTGCACGTATACGCACGCACGCACGTGTAGGTGCACACGCGAAAACTGTAGCATTACAACGACACAGATGCATGCGTATGTTTACTGTGCGGTCGAAATAGGCCCTACGAAATGTTTTTCACAAATGACCTAACCTGGAAGAATTCGTGGCAAAGTTCGCGCATGCGCAGACTGTAATTACGAACTCGCTTATTCCACGGCTACCACACTTCACACCTACATTCCACCCCTACCACACTCTCGATTAGCCACATTAATGCCCACACCGCATGGCAGCCACAGGTACACCCACACTGCGCGATACCCACGGCTACGTATATAGATAGCACTTTACCTGCAACGCGTTCAGTGCTTTTTCTATGTCCGGTTTATCCTCGTTCATATCCGGTGTTGCTTTCCATAATTCCTGGCAGCGACAAGTTTCACAAAAATTGTATGATTTATGATGAATACTGTACGATTTGTCAGAAATTGATTTATAAATAGTGTTGAAAGGCACGATAGGCCTATATATATATATACCAGTTTCTTTGGATCAGCTATAGAACTGGCACACACAAACTATACTAACTAACCGAGCAACAGCTTACATACTACACGAATATCATTTAAGGAATATTTTTAAGGTTATATTAAATTAAAGCACCCGGTGGAAAGAACATTAACATTAAATGATAATAATAGGATAATGTGTTCAGTTATTACAACTACCTTCATCAATAATTGGTATCTGAGTACCCGCTGCATTGGTACAGCAAGTAGATCCTGAAACTTGTGCTTGTTCTCATTAGCTCTCTCCTGACAGTTCTGTAGGAAAGTCAAAAGGCTCAACACACTCCACAATATCTTCCTTCTCCCAAAAGTAGATAGTATAGCCATTAATTTTATAAGCTGGACAATTCCTCGGCTAGACGTATAAATGTCATGCCAGCGGATAATACTTCTTTACCATACATGGCACCGTCAGACATCCAACACTTAAAGTTATTGAAATATGATCGAATGCAAATCGGTCATTAGTTAGGCAAACGTTTTCACAAGCACAGAACACATAAATGACAAAGTGAAGTACGATAAAGGACGACCGAATAAGCGGTTAGCTATAGAGAGACAGCATGTCTGCTAGTCTACACTAACATAGAGGAAACCCAACACTAGAAGAAGACATTGAAAGACAGCAAGGCAAATCTTTCGTCAGTTTGGTGCCTGTTGCCAGAGACAAAATCAGTCATAACCTTAGTCCTAACAGTAACTTTTATCTCATAGACCGTTGTCAGAAACATGGTAAAGTTATAGGTTTCTCATACGCAGTGTATAGAGGTCCTGTCTATGAGAAAAAGGCAATCTTAAAACCAATGTTGAGACTAAGTTTGCTTCTGACAGCGAGCCCCGGCAGGCTGCTATCTTGTTGTCGAATATATTGACAAAGTGAGCCAGTATACGCGTTCGCGCTCACGCACCACCACGGTCTGCTTGATGCTTTCCTTCGTCGCACACAGTTCGTCGATGCATTGCCGAGCGCTGGGAAGGTTCGAGCAGTAGTTGCCGTACACCAGGAACTTGTCACGCCACTTGAGAACGCAGTCGGCAATGCTCATGCTACAAATGAATGACGACGAGTCTCGGAGATGCACACAGACCTGCTCGGGAATGGAATCCGTAACATCGACTACGGCATTTTGGCGAGAACAAGAATTAACAACGGGTGCCGCTACAGACGTGGCGGTTTCATTTAGCTATTAAAGCTTACACGCAGTTCAAGCATATGAGCCAGATGATGCAAATCTTTAGCAGGATATACCTGCCAGTGGTGTACGCCCTCTGTAGGTCATTGTAAAAGCCCGTATGTACTGTATGAAGCTCTTCAATGTGCCTAAAGATTAGCTGGTGCTTGTCCTCTGGAATGACAGTCTTCAGTGGTCGTTTAAAATTCTGAAATGAGTTTTGCTTTTTTGCAACTATGCAGCATCATGTCTATGAAATCTGGATGAGATCAATTACCAATTATGTAAAATAATTTAAATAATAAGTAATTAATTATAATATCATAGGTAATTTAATAGTTGAACAATTAGATAGCGAGAGAGGGAGAAAGAGAGCATGAGAGAAATTGAGCAAGCGAGAGAGAGTAAGAGAGAGAGAGAGAAAGAGAGAGAGAGAGAGAGAGAGAGAGAGAGCAACGGAGAGTGACCAAACGAGAGAGACGGGGGACAAAGTGCAAAAGTGAGAGAGAGACAGCGATAGAGAGACAGGGAGAGGTAGAGTACATCAGAGAGAAAGCAAAAGAGGGCGAGCAAGAAGGATGGCGAGTGAGTGCAAACAAGAGAGAGAGAGAGAGCGCGAGAAAGAGAACGAGATAGAGAGAGAGAGAGAGAGAGAGAGAGAGAGAGAAAGAGAGAGAGAAAGAGGAGATGGGAAGTTAGAGAGGTGAAGATATATGAGTACCCGTACCATTATGAGTGAGTTTATGCCCCTAACGTAGTTCTGCTCCGTTTCCACAAGTTCTTTAGTGACGTGCTCGCGCTTACTGAGCTTTGGCGCACTGGGCACCATCTCCGTTGGCTATAGACAACACAGACAACATTCAAGTGCCTTTTATAAACCCCCGCGTGGTAACGAAAGCTTATATTAGCATGAAATATCAGTTACGGGCCACCCATCACTGTGGAACTAGCATTCTTCAATAAACTGAAAAATGCATCGACAATAATTAATCATTTAAAAATTAATTAGAGAAATTAATATTGTGAATATAAGAGGAATAGGCATGACAAAAAGTGAACGTTGGTTATAGGCCAGGAGCATTTCTCTACCGATTCCTTGGGCTGGTGTATTCCGCAGACATCTTCGTAGATGTCCTCGTAGTCGACGTAGTCATCTTTGTAGTCCTGGTCTTCGTCCGGGATGCTTCTGCGAAAAATGGCGACGACGCACGTGACGAATTTATGTGTCGCGAGCCACAGGTGCAAGCCTCCCTCCCACGCAGACAGCGCAAGCAGATCGCGAACAGCCGATTACATGACCCACAAGACTGTCATCAGATGGCATTAATATGAGGCGGCTCACTGGCACCAGATTGCGTGATACGTCTGCGAAAGGGTACGTACCTCTTATTGGCAAGGTCCTCAAGGTCCATGTAAATCGACTCATTATTGTACTGATGATGCCTGTTATCCACTGTTGGGAATCCCCTGGTGATAAAAAACAGTGGATCGGTGTGAAGATGTGCAATTGGGTGCCATATTTTATCAACAACTCCTTACAAAAACGCAAAAAAACAAACGTATTTAGAAGTTGCTTGAAAGATCTTCGACGTCATTAATCATTAATCATTAACTCTGGGCACGCACATTTATTTACAAAGAGATTGCCAGTGTGATTGTAAATGCTTACTGAATATTTGACACAACAGCCTTTGTAGATTTGGAAAGTATAGACATGGTTCGAAGCACCTATATGGAATAAAACACATCATACTTAAACAGCTAATCCAATCATTCAATTTGTCATCAACCCTTGTCATTAACCCTTACTTATGAAGAGCAATGCTATGGTAAATATATATCAAAACAATTTGTTAACAATGGCATAATGTTAGAACAGCTACTCGTGACTTTAACAATGTGGATAACTAGTCTTAAATACTAGCATAGATAATAAACTCGTCTTTATAAAGTTAATAGCCCAAAGTAAATGTTTCGGCTGAACTACTATAGTTTATCAGGTTTATCACGCAATCCCTTCTGATCCACTAGTTCACTAAGTATACATATATACATATTTATGTGTCTGCACTGTACCTGGCCAAAGTTCGATAGGTTGAACAGATCACACGCGTCAAACAGATCGGCCGAGTTGATTTCAAATATCATTTGACACGAATGCAAGAAGGCCTCGATGTTTTTCTGACAGAGGAACTGCAATGGAACAGCATTATGGTATATCTTACCACTAACAATAGTGCAATCTATGAGCTGCGAGTATACTTCACTCATTCTTACACATAACGAAGAGTAGGATAATACGGCATTGTATAATGCACTTCTGATATAGCATGGGAGGCGCTCATTTTGTTCGTAGAAAGCGCGATGAAATGTAGAAAAAACGCCTACGTCGACAAAGGATCATATATCGGCCTAACCCTAACCATGTCTTTCGCAGGCCGCTTGTAAAAATTGTCTCCTGTTCACTCGAATTCTCTCGAAATCACCTGCACCCTTATGTAATGTAACTAAAGGGGCGAAACGGGTAGCATAGCGCAATCACAAGGTTACACGGATTCGAATGTTTGTCTGTACTTGCTCATTGCTGGCAATTTGCTTCGACCGCCACCCGCAACGCTCTACCATAGAATTCCATAGATCGTTTATGCAGAGCAACTCATTTTATTATCGTTTCACCCTCATTTTGCTTCCCGCATCGAATTCGTTTGCAATTCTTATGGCAACGCAAATAGGAATATGAATGAAAATGAAAACGAAGTAAATCAATAACGAAAAGATACGAAAATTAAAGAGGAATTCATGTAAACTAGAACTGAAAATATGAAAAGGAATTGAATGCATGTGCGGATCGCTAAAGAATGTATATATAGTATAGAAATATCGCAACCACCTGGGACATCGTCCGCTGACAGAGGATAACAGCTTTGCAATATCTTATTCAGACACTAGAGTTGCGAGAAAACAGGGTCGGAAATTGAAAATGTATGAGCAGCGGAGAAGGTGGTGAGAGAAACTAAAGAGAAAAAGGGAAGTGGAGGAGAGGTGCGACAGACGGAAGAGGCCAGAGGGGGTGGTGGAGCCAAGCGAGACGACAAAAGGAAAAAGAAATTGAATGAAAGAGCGCGATGAATATCAAGTAGTAGGACAGAGAGTAAGGCAAGGAGATAGAGAAGTCTGTAACACACATATCTTGACACATATAATATATATGTGTGTGTGTGTGTGTGTGTGTGTGTGTGTGTGTGTGTGTGCGTGCATGCGTGCGTGCGTGCGTGCGTGCGTGCGTGCGTGCGTGCATGCGTGCGTGTGTGCGTGTGTGCGTTCGTTCGTGTGTGTGCGTGTATGTAATAGCAGCGCTAGACGTGATGCGGTCATGATGCCGAGGCGCGCCGAGGATTGACACTTTGTGTCTTTCAATCACAGCCTACGCCGCACCAGTGTTTTATATTTTTAAATATGGGGACCCATTGGACCAACAAATTGCCGATCTCACAAACTAGGGTATTTTGCTAGGCTAGAACGGTTTCCTACGATAGAGTTTGGCACAAATACGAAAATAACACGCTGTTTAGCGCACTGCGCTACGTCATTCTGTTGCATTTTCGCATTTCCGTAATTAATCAGAATAAGCCCCGCCTTCTTCGTTGATGGGCATGAATGGGGCGTCAACGACGTGACCCGTTACTG
>NW_014577444.1:184456-194272 GCF_000485595.1 Priapulus caudatus
CTGGCGCATGGGCTGACTCTAGCCGCATCCACACGACGGGCGATTATGCGAGAACTCACTGCTGCTGTCCCTGTCGAGCCGTGCACAACGTAGTCGCGACCGCTCATCGTTGACCGGTGGGGGAGTCGCTCATCAACTCTTTTGCTGTGGAGTCAAACTCCAGCCACCCACGCCTCGTGTCCGTACACCGACCGTACCTGCGACCGCCGGCGCTATAAAAATCAAGGTCCTAGTGCAATTACCGGACGCGCTAGACTGCCGCCTCCCGCCGAACACACCTTAAACGGCAATCGTACCCGCTCCTCCTCACAAGCGTCGCTAACGCAAATCAGCACTACTAAGCTCTGAAGGCGGCAACCGGCGAGAGCCCACGCGCACCAGTTGTAAGCGTTTTTTATGGTGTCTTCCTGCGCCACCAACCGGACGTGGGTGGCGCCACAGTCGACACGTAGTGACTAGCACTACCTTAGGTAAGAACACTCACTGCTAGTCATCGTCCGGGATGCGTTGACTGGGCGCCGTGCAATCGCCTGCCTGTATTTGCCGCTAGCCTATACAGGCGGAGACATAACATTTCAGTCTAAGCCAGAAATTTGAAGCTCTAGAGCGACGCATACCGAAGAAAGGAACCAGTGCTACTACTAAGGAGTCAACGCGCGGGAACATGGCAACATAGTTAATGATCCAGTACGTAGTACCAATCTAACCGAGCGCTTCGTGCTCCGTTGCTGCATTTTCCACTTTCTCTGAGGTTGTAGCAGCAAGAACATTAAGCCGAGTGGTATAGATCAAACAATGAGTGCCACAAGCGTTGTTACTTAAGAAATTTTGGTCGGGCCCGCTGTAAACCCATGAAAGCGTGAGACGGAAACGGGTCACACTACGGCATCGCATTTCCACCAACTAGCTGGCCGTCATCTACGTTAGCCGCTACCTATGACGTGGCTCCTTACGGTTGACGGGTCTTATAACAAATGTCAACGGACCGGTGTATAAACAAAGGCTACTACAAGAATTATGAGTGGCGTAGCCAGACAAAATGGCTAAAATCAACCGCGCAGGCTGCTCTACCATCGCACCGGCCTTATAGCTGCACGCGGAGCATCCCCACTCCCGCGTCACCCCTGCTTCCAAGAGTGTCGTTACAGACAGGTGTCGTTCTAACTTTTACAAACTGGTTGCTTTGGGCGTGGTGTAACATATGAGCAATAGAGGCCAGTTTCTAATTCCTGCACGTGAAGCGTCCCGCCCAGCTCGCCCTCGGTAGCCTCTCCCTCTACGTATATTTCAGGAGTCCATTTAATACTCATAGCTAACTCCTGTCATTACTTTCACTCCGCCCCCCCCACAGCCCCCCACAACATCTCCCAACCCGGACAAAATACAAACTTGCCTACTCAGCGCCACCCTGAAAACCGTAAGCTCTTCAAAACTGTGGCCCATTTCTCTTATTCCTTGAAGCGGACGTCCTCTGTGGGGTCTCAGCCCAACAGGCACTGCTGACACTGGTGAACCGTTATGTTACTGTACCAGTATCGTAGCGCCTAAAGGCTGTCGTCAACCATACTCTCCAGTCTCTGGCACACAATCAGCCGGCCCCTCCTCCACTTTAATGCTCAATACAGAGTGGAACTAGCTCATGCTGCGCCGCGCGGGCCTATACCCTCTCGCTCCCCACCCGGCCAGGCAACTCGAAGTGTTATCTCTCTAGACGCCGAGACGTACGAACTCGAGTGCTACCTCCGTCTAAACGCGCCCACACCCCCCAAACCTCCCACCTTGTTACCACCCCATCACCCCCCACCCCACCTCGCCCCACCGGGACAAAACCACCCCCACCACCCCCACGTGCTCACCCTCACCCCCCCCACCCGAGACTCCCCTCCACACCCCCCCCCCCACCCCCCCCCCCTCCCCCCCCCCCCCCCACCCCAAAACCCCCCCACCCCCCCCCCACCCCACCCCCCACCCCCCCCACACCCCCCCCCCCCCCCCCACCCCCCCACCCCGCCACCCACCCCGCGCCTCCACTGTTTCACTTCTCTCCGTCCCCCCGCCGGCCCGCCTCCTACCTCTCCCGCCACTCCACGAGGGCGGCGTGGCCTAACCCCAACCAGCCAACATGGCTGCCCCCATGTAGCGCCCCCACTCGGAACTATCCACAACAACGAATTCGGTGAGCAGCGCAAACAGCTCCCCACGCAAAACCCGCAGAGCACCCTAATCAGACCACCGGACGCGTCAGCAAATAATTATACAATCACAATACGGAACATTAACCCATATAACCAGCCCGTGGTTCGCCAGTGAGCTACCCTCACAATTACCTAGCTGGGAAGCCGTGGTGACCGGTGCCAACCGCCACAAATATGTATGTATGTGTGGGCGTGGTGCGGCGCAGGCGCGAGTGTGTGTGTGTCTGTGTGTGCGTGCGCGTGCGTGAGCGTGTGTGCGTGCCGTATTTGTGCGCCGTGTTTTCTGTGTGCACGGTGTTTGTGCGTGCCGTGTGTGCGCGTGTGGCCGCGAGCCGTTTTGTGTACGCCGTGTGTGCTGCCGTATGTGTGCGCGTCGAGTTTGTGCACCGAACGCGGTGTGCTGTGTTCGCCCGCGTGTGTGTCTATGTGCTGTGTGTGTGGTGTGCGTGCGCGCCGCGCGCCCGCGGTCGTGTCCGCGTGCCGTGTGTGTGATACATAATGCTATTGTCTCTGTGGCACTCATACGCGTCGCCGTCTGCGATACCAGAATTCGCCTGACGGCATTTAAACCGCATTTTTACGCGACCATTACCGATAGAGAGAGTTTAAACATCAACTTTGAAAGTTTCGGGCTATCTAAAGTTACCAAACTTTGTGTTAAATATTTGCTATCATTAAGTTATTATGTAAGAATGGGGGCGAGTGCCTGTTGTAGTGCAGCCCGCCGTACTGAATCACCGACCGCTGCCTCACACTGTTCACTCGAATATAATAACGGTGGTGTATCATTACCAGTTATTCATGTGTGTGTATATATATAACCTATATACCCCTACTCCGTACTACTACTATATATCCATACTATATCATACTAACCTCGTGTCGCTGTGTGTGTGCGTGCGTGCGCCCCCTGTGTTGTGTGCGCTAGCGTCGCGGCGATCCCCCCGTGCGTCGCGTCGGCGTGCGTGCCGTGTGCTCCGTGCCTGTGCTGTTTGTGATGGCGTTTGTGTGTGCTTTGCGTAGCGTGCGTTGCTGCGTGTGTGTGGCTGTGTGTAATGTGGTGTGTGTGTGCCTGTGTGTGTATGTTGTACTGTATATAAGTAATATATATACCTACTATCTATAATTGAGACTATATACGTTATGTGTGTGTGGTGCGCGTCGCTCGTCGCCTGCGCAATCGTCTCTCGCTGCGCTCGCCATCGTGTGTTGTGTGTGTGTGGCTGTGTTGCGTGCATGTCGCTGTCGCTGTGTGTGGCCTGCTTCTGCCGTGTGTACGTGTGTGCGCTCTCTGCGTGCGCTGCCGTGTGGCGCTGGGCGTCTGTGTGTTGGTGCGCTCCTGTGTCCGCTCGCATGCGTAAACTTTGTGTGTGGTGCGTGTGTGGTGTGTGTTTGTGTGTGTGAGGTGCGTGTGTTTGCGTCTGTGTGTGCATGCGTAATTTGTGCGTTTGTGCTGTCCCGCTGTGTCGTGTGTCGTGTGGTGTGTGTGTGTGTGCGTCTTCGTCGTCCGCACTCAGCGTATTTTGTGCGTCCCGCTCGCCCGTGTGCCCGCGTGCGGCGCGCGTCCCGTCTTCGAAGGCGTCCGTGCCGCCGGTCGCGCGCCGCGCGTGTGTCTGTGTGTTCGTGTGAGTACGCGTAATTGGTGGGCTTCGTCCGTGAGCTGTGTGGTGGCGTGCGCACACAAGGAGTACATTCAACCGTCAGGACAGTTAATGTGGCCGTTGTGGTCGCGCGATAGATCTCTTCAGTGTGTATAGTAGTTGTACTGTTTGGTAGATTGATGTTTTGTTAACACATAAATAGTTAATTATTGATTGGGGATTGATATTTAGTTATGGTACTAGTTAGTGTGTGTTGTGATGTGGGTTCGATGTGTTGCGTTTTCAAGCGTGTATTTTCGGATGGCATTATTATAGTAACGTCTGGTCACGTTTGTGCGTGTGGTGCAGTGTGTGAATATTACCTGTGATTCAGCTATAACCGTTTAGAGTGAAGAGTTATTGTCTGAATTGGCATCATTGAGATCGTCGTTGGTTTGCATGTGGACGTTTGCGTGATATTAGTAATGGTTTATAGCACTTGACGCTGAAATTATATGTGTTTGAGCCACTAAAGTGCGGGTGTTGAGCGCACTGTAGTAGAATACGATCCGAGCGTATGTGGTGACCACTGAGTGTATCAGGATCTGCGGTTGGTGGTGTCAATTCAGCTTTGTGCGCTTGTTGGTAGCTGCCCTGTGTGGTGACGGTCGCTGCGCGCGATGAAGACGCGCAAGTTGCCCGCGGTGCACTGTATGCGCGTGTTCCGCTCGCGTGCGGTATTTGTGACACGTAAAGAGCACGATGTAGAGCGACGATAGCACGAGCAAGAAGAGCAGAAGCGTTGATCGTCAGAGCTCGAGTGTACGAGGCGCGCGCGCGGGTATGTTCCAAGGTGTGTGGTAGATCACGTGTAAGTTGTGCTGGCACGCTGGCCTCCGCAGCGTGGAGGATCGTGTCGGCGCGAACGAAAAGTTCGAGGTCTCAGCTGGCGTCATCGTGCTGCCACAGCCGGTCAGGGCGGGCACTGTTCGCTATGTGTGTTCGAGAGTGACGCTTTTAGAGCAGATAACAAGCGAAGACTTTGTGCTAAAGAGCTATAGAACCAATCGGGTCGGGCTAAATTGTTAATGTGAGTCAGTGATTGTTGTGCTGTGCTAGTGGTGCTGTGTGTGACCGTGTGCGTCGTCGCTGAATTTCTTGAGCTGAGTTCGTCAGGTTGCTAAGTGTGAGTTGGCCGTTCTGTGTTGTGATATCGAGTAATCTATTGTCGGTTCCATTTATGCAGAGCTTCAATTGCAAATGGCCATGAAATGTGTCGCGCAAGAGTCTGTAAGTGGTCGCGTTTTTTTTGCCGTTGGGGCGGGAGAGTAAGATTGCCGGACCAGAAGAAAATGTCTGCCACGTCCACATTTAAGAGCAGCATTTGTTAGACGCCCATCACGAGAAGTCAAACCTGACCCAAGTCCTACTGCTATTCGGAAAGTTTGTCTGCGTGGATACTATAAAGTACAAACATAAACTTTGTGTTATAATAATTGGTGTTTAGCTAATTCATTTATGTGACTCATTTATTTATATATATGGTCGCGAGCTCAGTGGCGTCTGTTGTAATGCCAGTCGCCGCTCGCGTAACTTAACTTCAAGCACGCTACTTTGCACGCACAAACGTGACATTGACAGTAAGCAAGAGCTGATGAAAGCACAGGCATCTGTTACTATTGGCAGCTTGGAACGGTATACTACAAGTTAAAAAAATAAATCTTCATTGTCACAACAATTTTCATAACCGAATGATAATGACGGTCGGCGAAAAAAAATGTCTCGTCAAACTTCACAGAGTGAACGTCAGAATAGAGAGTGCCCACACTAGGTCCACAAGACGCACACTAGGAAGCACGAGAGTCGGCCAGATAAAGTTTGGGGGTATTGAAAAATAAATAGTTTGTTCGCTAAAATAAAATGATATCGGTCGCTCCTTTATCGCAAGAGTCCACAACCAGATTGAGCAACTCTCCAGGAGCGTACTAAGCATATGACGAAAATGTATGGCTCTAGGAGGGCTGAGCAAAGCCCCCTGTGTGAATGACCTTCCATCTATAAATATATTGTCATGCGTCAGGCGAGCCTACAGCGCTTCGCGTATGTTTATTATCACTCGGCAGGGAGCAAAATTTGTTTAACTGAAACTCGTGCCTTCACTATGTTTCGTTAGAAGACTATGCGGCGCTCAGCTGGGAGTGACGTCAGAACGTAATGTGAATAATACAATAACTGTACACCGTTAAGATACTCTGAGTAAGATTAGCTTTTTTACTTACCGGTAATAATTCGATATTGAGACTATATTAGATTGAGCCACAATTAGTGTCCAAAAATACATATGTTCCATGAGCAATTTTTTCGACTCTTTAAGAAAAGCTTGAGTAATATTTTATAACGCGAGTTTAACATTCGGGCAGTACAACGTTCCGACGATGTATATTATTAACAAATTATATTACTTATATTATATATATATTATAGCATACTATAGCCACACAGAGTGCGCACCGCTAAAGCTTCGTTCATTCAACTCTTCGCAGGCCTGACGTCACACTCTGGCATATGTTATAGAGCAGAACACACATAAGTGTAAACAAAACATATCTTCCGTTGGGCCCTATTATACGCACCGAAAAGTTGTAAAATTCCGCTCGGAATTGTGTACTGCCTAAAATTTCCTGTATTTCAGTACTAAACATCTTATCTACGAAACATTACTTGTATATAGTATATATTAATAATATATAATACATGAATCTTTAGTTCATCAGTCTCACACAATAGGCTGTCACATTGCAAAATGTGGTCTTGTTCTCTGCAGGTGTCAGTACACGGTGATCAGCATCGCCCAAGGGGTCGCCAGCTACCGCGCTGACAACCCGTGTTGCGACGGCTGTCGCTGACTACGCGCCCGATATGATCAGCAATTATCCCGAGGACCAGAACACACGCTAAAGGCACAAGTGATCATAATATTAGCAGCTTCTGTCGATGAACACCAGCGGAGCGATGTCCTGTTGGCAAAAACTACGTTCTGACACGCATCTTTCAATTTTCATAAAAAAAATGTTAACAGCAGCATATTTTCCCACATGCAAATATTCAGCATCTATTAAATCCTTCGTATCTATGAAATAAAAGGTGTACGCCATCGAGAATTTTCTAAAGTGTTTTTCCCGAGCTTTCATGATACCTAAGCGCTTATTGCTTGAGTAACGAGCAATTCGTCTAGAGTAACGATAAAATGTCTTAGAAACCTTCCGTATTACCAACCTCCAATGAAAATGCATGGGCACGATTACGAATTTGTTGTGCTTCTGTCATTCTTTTTACACGATTGCCCATCCTCATCGAATTTTCTCGTGTACGGCGCGAAGACCATCTATCACGACAGGTGCAGCAATCCCTACCAACGCCCGAGCCGTAGAAATCAGGTCAGAGTGATAAACACAAGCCGCTCATACGAACTAGCGTAAACAGTCACACACAGCACACACACACACACACACCACACACACACACACAACACACCACCACAACACACACAACACACAACCACACACACAGCTACGTTCATTGGCAAAACAATCGAGCTCGCGCGGGTTAGGGGATTTTCGGAATTATTTAATTTTAAGAAAAACTTCAATGTTCAATGAATGACGCACTCGTTCACGTTCGAAAGCGGGTAAAATGCCTAATTTTTCCACTTCGGTGTGAAATGCATCGGCCGGCCTTACATTATTTACGAAAAGCAAACAGTCTCGCCAAAACACCTACACGCATAGAGGCAGAAATACGGCCAAATATGTATTTTATGGCGGGCATTTTGAAAATCCAAAATGGCGGCCATACCGGTATCACCGCAAATGTAAACATTGTTTTTCGAATTCCTCATGTTATAACCTTTCCAAAAATGCATAGATTTGCTAATCTACCATAATTCTGAACGAAACTTAATTTATTGACATAGTGAACCTGACTATAGAGAGGAGCTTAGCTGGAGCAGCGCAGTATGGCACATCCGCCAGCTACATACATTAACAGCTTGTGTGTGTGTGTGTGTGTGTGTGTGTGTGTGTGTGTGTGTGTTTGGGTGTGTGTGTTTTTTGTGCGTGTATATATACACGTGCGTGTTCTTTTGTCGTCCGTATTCATGGCAACGTGCGATTTGTGTGAATCATTCATTTTGATTATCTATAACGCATTGTATTTGTTTTTGATTATTTGATTCTATTCCAATGTCTGCTGACCTGATGAAGAGATGTAATCTCGAAAGCTCGTCAATTAAACTTTAAACACCCTTATTCTATACCTTGACTTTGTTTATATATATGTGTGTGTGTGTGTGTAATATCCGGATTGCGGCTCTCGATCCGCGACATGCGATGCCACGAGTGTTTGTCGGGCGCCTGTAAGAACGCTACCGCTTGTTTGAACATCACGAAAAATTATTATTATTATTATTCGTGTGCCTATTTACGGCCGATAGATCCTATCAACGTGGGATCCAATGAATGCAGGGAATAAACGACCCTAGCGTCTCTTCTGCTTACAATTTCACCGAGTCAAGTCAAGAGTTAATCCATCTACTCTCTCAAGTAACAGCGCCCGCGGGCAGATGACGTCAACGAAATTAACGTCACGCGACATTCAAGTCTATAATACACACGAGAGCCGCGGTTGTGTTGTCGTTAATTGCTCTCTGTAAGGTAGAGCCGTTACTAAGGTGACGTGACCTAAAAACGAAATCGCTTTGTCATCTTCGTACATTCTCTCTGATCCTGGAAACCAACGGCATTAACCACATGCAGGGAAGCTGCGAAGAGACGGTGGCTAGGACAGCGCGCGGTGACGTCGCTGGGAAGGGGGGGGGGTTGCCGACGACGTGCACTTAACAGTCGTCTGCATGCTGCACTCGGTAACATGCAGCGATGATTCAATATACGCTGGTTATGCCGGCGCGGCTACAGCCTGCGTGCGCACCGGAGCTGACTTCTTAAACACCACCGGCTCCAATACGAAAAATGTCGCAGCTATATATATATATATAAATATAGCTAGATGGCTAGGTCCAGCTAACTTAGCTCAGTCTACATCACGTATAGTAGCTACCAATGCGCCGTGATCAATTTTTAATGCAACTATACACGAAATAGAGCATTACATCTGCGTCCCGTATCATTAGCCCAGACTGCGATCGCCTTCTATAGTCTGCAGCCGGCGTCACCGGCGCACTGCGATGACCGGAGAGCGGGTGTGTACGCGTCGCCGGTCCAAACGAGTCTCTCCTGGTCGCGAATGTTGTGGCTGGTCGTCCACTTTATAGCTCGTTGACGGTTCACGATCGGCGGTGGTTGCGTGACCATGGATGCTACGAGGAGGCTGATGAAGCGTACGAACCGCATCCAGTATCGAGTGATATTTCATTGCCATGCGTGACGTTACCAAGCGGCCGGCTTGTCATAAACACGTTCGTGAAGCAGCACATGGCCGTATTGACGTTTTCACGCAACATTAAGTCGAACGCGGACGAGGGAGTAGCGTAGCGTTTCACTTTTGAGCTGCCGTGCGCGCGTGCGTGCATGCGTGCGTGTGTGGTTTTGAGTGCGTGAAAACCATTTGACTGGTTTAGGCTGAAGGCCGGCAAAGAGTAGGCGTCGATCGGCCTGTGACATCAGTCAGACATGTATGTGCGTAGTAGCCTGTATACGCACTGATAACGATTTAGCGCCGATTATGAAGATCTTCACTTAGGAATATCCGGCTTTGTACGAAAGCAACGCCATAATGGCCCTCGCTGCGCGCGAACGGGAGATGTAGCGTTAGATTCCCTCCGCCGTGTGAGAGCGGGGGATGTAGCGCTACCTTCCTTCCGCCGTGTGAGAGCGGGGGATATAGTGTTACCTTCCCTCCGCCGTGTGAGAGTGGGGGATGTAGCGTTACCTTCCCTCCGCCGTGTGAGAGTGGGGGATGTAACGTTACCTTCCCTCCGCCGTGTGAGAGCGGGGATGTAGCGTTACCTTCCCTCCGCCGTGTGA
>NW_014577444.1:195188-207384 GCF_000485595.1 Priapulus caudatus
AGGGAGAAGCTGAGGAAAAGTAAAAATGTTGGGGGGGCAAAATGTTGTGAGCGCGTAGAGCGAGAACTAATAAAGAAACCCCATGCCCCCCCCCCTTGGTGCCACCACCGCCTAGATGCCGAAATTAATTAAACTGAGTATCAAAAAGAATTTTATTATCAGCCTTTGCGCAGTTATGGACTGCTTATATGCTCTCGGTGGCTATGGGAACATTACCTGTGTTCCTATAACGCACCGCGGCATCATACGTGGCTTACTCCTTCATACGCGCTTCATATATTTGCCCAACATGCCCGACCATGCATTATTGCCGCCCAGTCCCTAAAAGTATATTATCGACATATTTCGTCATTAAAATGGTCATACAATTTACTTAGTATACAGAAGGAGCGTTATATATATATACGCGTTTTGCGAAAAAAATGGCTCTATCGATCTGGTTTCTGAAATTACGGTTTAAATGCTAGCGTTACTGAAAACGTAACAAAACTACGTCCATAATTTAAATTTAAGTCAATCTTTGCTGTTCAGCGATCCTACATCGGTCCTTGGTCGATAAATAATTCCTACGATATTGATTTTCTTGAGGGCAGCCACGCGCGCAGTCGTCAGATTTCTACAACATTCGCAACTGTACTGATTTGCGCGTTGAGATTCCCTGCAGACGACGAAATATGATAGCACTGCAGTGCATTGGTTAACCCGTAAATTAAATCTACGACCATCTTAAATATGAAATTCGCCCCCTATAGTTGTTACGGAAATTCTCCAATAACAACCGCAGGGCACACTCATCAAATGGGAATACAACCGTATGGAACGCGTAGATTGTCTATAGTGCGATATTAAAACAACCTCATGTTGCCATTTGCTTATATGGACAACACATCCTTTGTTGCGCATTGAACAGCGTTTCGTTTCGTGCTGCTATTGCTTGCTCACCGCTAACCAACGATAGTGTCTAAATAAGAAAAGCAACATATTTTAAATGAGAACTCATTTACTGTCCATCTAGAAGTCAGTTAAATCAATAGGTCGATTTTTTAGGCTGGGAAGACAGGTTACCGCGAGAGTATGCGTAAACCACTTCTTATAGCAGAAACCCCATTTACGAATAAGATACTAATAAGATTAAATTGGATTACATATGATTATGGTTTAATGGAAGGATTAGTACTTAGGTGTGCATTAATGCTATGCACCATTGTGGAAAAAACTTCTAAATTAAATGCAAATCATCACTGATGCGGCGAATTTCTTGCCCATAGATGCAGGGGCGGCACCAGGATTGTAAAAGTGGGGGGGGAGGGGGAGAAGCTGAGGAAAAGTAAAAATGTTGGGGGGCAAAATGTTGTGAGCGCGTAGAGCGAGAACTAATAAAGAAACCCCATGCCCCCCCCCTTGGTGCCACCACCGCATAGATGCCGAAATTAATTAAACTGAGTATCAACAAGAATTTCATCATCAGCCTTTCGCAGTTATATGGAATCAACAGCAAAGCTGTGCCACGCAATCTTGTATCATGTCCCTCTGGATGTATTCTACTATCGCTACCTGTCGTGCGATATTTAGCGTAGTGCTAACATTTATGGCACGTATGCACAGGCACGTATATGTGCCAATCAGACATAACTTTCACTCTAAACGCTGTATATGTAATTTCCCTGCCAAGCAACGGCAGAGTTTATATATGCCATCGATACCGCTTGAAAGCAAATGACATTACATAGTGCATTAAATATATCCAATCAAATTAACTTGTGTTAACAAACACATCTACACAACAGACACCTGTCTATAAAGGACATTATTAGTGTTTCCCTTGGCTGCGAGTTATACGGGGAATTAAAGCACATTTTAAAATAGAACAGACACCTGTTCTTAACGACACTCTGGGAGGGTGGGGAGTGGGGAGTCCCTTGGGTGACCATTGGACACAGCATTAACCGTAGATGACGGCAGCTAGTAATGATGCCGTAGTGGCCCTAGTTACACGGCGACCAAAATTATCTTAATAACAGCTCTCATATCTTAATGTTTGGATACATAAAATGAAAATGCAAGGTTAAATTAACATCTTCCGCTTGACTCTCGTGTTCTTTCTTCTTAGCGGCTAATTAAATTTTAAAACAAAATGTTTTCGCTTATATCAGCACAAATAAGCGGCGTGTGTCGGATATATTATGCATATCTTTAATCCGCATAATATTACCGGATATAATATATAACATATAACATAATATCTAATATTTGTGAATGTATGTCTGTTCTCAATGCAAATCAATATGGAGCACTCTAGAAATGCCCAAGGATGCTCAGTAGGGGTAGCTTTTGACGCTGAATGTCATGGGCACATTGGATTTGACCTCCGAGGTAATCTGAGTTCACAGGAGGAAAAATTGAGGCCAAAAATGGTGACAAATTTGTGACCCTGCAGCAGCATTAAATAAACAAGCCCCTGCAGCAGCATTGTCCAAACAAGATTCAGGTTGCACTGACTTGCTTTACTGTTACTAAAGAATCTCTAAAATAAGACCAACCGCTTGTCTCTACGATACTCCTAGGCCGAGATATTGGAGCGTAATCATGCCTCCTGCAGGCCTTACGCCGCCTCGCATTTACATTATTCCCAAACCTTCTCGCCTTTTGCGGGTTAGGAAAGTCGCTTCGTGAGAGTTCAGTTTTTTCCGCGATGACTTTATGAATGAACGGCGTTTCGGTTATCATCGGTGACTTTCAGGGGCATCACCTAGGCCCTTATCTCCCATTGTCTTTCCTAGCACGGCTAATGCCCGTAATGATGGAGCCGGCAATGTTTTCTAAATTAAGTCTCTACAGCGCAGCTCAGTTACTATATGGTGTAGTAAGTGTACCAAATTTGGGCATGTTACATCAATTATCAGCGCTCCAGGCAGCGACAGAAAACGATAGCCAGAACCCGCAAAAGGCGAGAAGGTTCAGGAAAAATGTAGATGCGAGGTGGCGTGAGGCCTGCAGGAGGCATGATTACGCTTCAATATCTCGGCCTAGGAGTATCGTAGAGACAAGCGGTTGGTCTTATTTTAGAGAGCAAAGAATGCTGCTTAACGCAATACCATGAACTTAGTCTAGAACCGCACACAACGTAGAATAATATGGCCGTGAAATAGCACTGTTTTCCCGTTGTACACTTTGCAGGGGTAGAAATTAACTTTTGAACAAGGGAATCCAACGGACTCCCTACCCTCAAAATGAGGGAGTCCACAGCAAAATGAGGGAGTCTGCAGTCTGAGGTTCAAAATTAAAGATATTAACAATAACGCGCACAATGTGCTTATTTTTAAGATTCATGCAGTTGCACATCTGCCAAATTTTCTTTGAACTTTAGCTGAAAAGATACACTAATTCCGCGAGGCCGTGCTCTGGAACGAACTAGTTAGACTAGTATGGCAGAATTGTCAGGGAGTCACACGGACTCCTGCATATGTGAAATCAGGGAGTCCGACAGTAAATCAGGGAGTATTTGACTCCGGACTCCCGCTAATTTCGCACCCTGACTCTGGGTATTTATTAGCTCTTGATATCACGTAACATGAGAAAGTGCTAACCATAACTTCATAACTCTAACCATAATCTCATCTCACGTCATGTCTATACATTACTTGATTGAATACCGCTATGAAAAGAGCTCGCAGTGGTTAGTGCATATATATATACACCTTTCATTTTAAAGACTGCAGGTAGAAACCCCAGTCATAACCATAAATTTTCTCAAGGAATAAAAGCCTGGCACTCAGCAATGCCATTAAACATATGTAATTAAAACTTACAAAGTCTCCATTATTGTTGTCCTGAGTTGTCATGTATGGTTTTTTTTAAAATTTCATTTCTGTATTCCATGTGCAGATCTAGTCCTGCTAGTAGGACGATTTGCACGAATGAGATACCGGTGTGGTGCGGAAATCCAAATAGCTCGGGAATGATTCACTCCCGAGTTTTCGATCTCCTTGTCGCAGGTGGGCCACGGCGAGATATAGCGCGGCACATGTCAACGAACCTCCATGAGTCGTTCTCGCATACCGAAGGACTCGCTCACCGCCATCCACCAGCGTTATGAGGATGCATGTCATGCCATTTACATGGAGCAGCAGAACAAACTGCGGCCACTCGGACCCTCCTACTCACAGGTGTGCCACCTGGATTCGTGAATCCCTGTCAACCCCATCACTTAATAAATGTGGTTTTATAGTTCAAATGTGGCGGATCAATTACTGTTACAGAACTAAAGTCGCAGACATCGTGTCTTCTATCTAATTATCTTCAGCTTGGTCTCTATCTGTAGTGCTTTGATAGATTAATCAAAATAGTTCAGAGTAAACGGACTGCAATTTGCTGCATTATACGTCAACATTTATCACGGTGCAAGCGAACTTGCACGAAAACAGAATGCGACCGATCGCCTAACATGGCATTTTTTTACGTTTGCACGGACACAGAAGCCGGCAGCGATGCATGAGACGTACTGTCGCTTCGGAAACCAGAAGGTGATCATACAGCGAGGTGTGAGTAGCATCAACGTCGCGGAGGCTGAGGACAAGGAGCAGCGACCGCCATCGCGAGGCGCATCGCCCTTAGACCGGAGGTCGCCGTCGTCTCCCCTGCAGTTGAAGTTGTAGTGCTTTCGGGCGGCGGGTTTCTCGTACGCTCGTCGCGCCGGCAGGTCGGTGTGTGTGAATGTCCAACTGTGTGCGCGCGCATGTGTGTGTCGTCTGTGTCTGCGAGTGTGTGCATGTGTGAGTGTACGTGTGTGTGTGAGTGTGTGTTGGGGGGTGTTAGTGTGGCATGTGCTTGTGAGTGTGTGTGTGTGCGCGCGTGCATGTGCGTGCATGTAGTGGCGGATCCAGGGGGGGCACAGGGGGCGGTCGCCCCCCCCCTAGAATTTTCAGGGCAAGGGTATTTTAGCCTAACACCCTCCCCATCGGGCGCTTCGTGCCCTTGAGCTCGCATGATTCACTCACCCCCCCCCAGCACGATTCGCCCCCCCCTAGAATTAACTTCTGGATCCGCCACTGGCATGTGCGTGTTTGAGTCAGTGTAAGAGCGAGTGTAACTTTACCTATTCCCACTTCCCGAATCGTATTTGGCTGAATGTCGTTAGGTGTAAAATTGGTTGTGAAAAAGCGAATGCATCGATTCGCCGGTTCCTGCATCACACTTTGGCTGACGTCTGTCAGCTGGAAAAATGCAGTGGCGCTGGCAATATTTCAGCGCATACAGTCACTTTTCGTATAATGGTTGACTCGAAAGGTATTTAATGCTGCCAGTCATTGTAAATAAGCAGTGGAGAATTTGTTGAACTGGAGTTCAAATCAATAATATGTGTACAGGTGCTTGCTTGAACGATGCTGTAGGTTTGCACAAGCAGTGCAAGAAGAGTTCACAATTGGCATCGAGCCAATATTATGAACTTAAGTAATTCGTTGCATATTTTTGACTGCCGCAACCTGATGCGGTAATAGTCAGATATTCTGTGATTTAGTACGAATCGGGTGAAATTGGCAAGCGAATGGTTCGCGTACTCATGAACGTATATTTCATTATGCTCTTCCAGAGGGCTGTTTATCTGTGAGCCCTAGCATGAATCGAATCTTCAATCACAATTTACTCTCCTGATGCTCATTCGAAGAGTGCACCTCTCACGTCACATGATGTCAAGATGTCATGTCGATAAAGTTATGACTGAATTACTGATCTCAAGCTGCTAGTTTTGTTTGTCCTGAGGCTTTGGCTACAGTTAAATGTGTCCCATAGTTGGTTCAGTTCTAATGATGTTTACCATGTACATGTCATTGTCCTAATCGTCTCAGCAAGATAACCACTCTCCTTTGGTGATATTTGCTAGGTTTGTCAAGATAGCCAAGTTTTTACGCGGGTTTTCTGAGTGTACGCCACATTGTCGACTTTGAGGCACTTTGTTACAATGCAGCATTTATAGAACATCCTTACCGCCATGCAGATTGGCTAGAGATACCTGCCAATCAAGCCTAATACCTCCAATTGCTCTGTCCTTCTCTGTCAACACTATCTATCCCCGAATCTTGATTGTTATGTAACTGTCGCTTACTACTAGTTCTCTACATTGGCAGATACAGTTGTAATCCTCGGTGTGAGAATCTCAGGCTGGGTGAGTGGGTGCACCACTTGCCACCTTTTTATCGATCGGCAGTGTTCGTTTAAGACTTCCGTTCCGCTGTTCGACAGCAGACAAAACTTCGACGAATCTCTCGGCAGCCTTCATATTTAACGCGGCAGTAAAACTCGAAGTCAGCATTAAAACAAACTGCAAACTCAATATCAGTGGCAGCCCTGAGATATCACAGCTGCGGCGTTGTGATGAAATTTGGCTGAAGCAGCTGCGAACCGTTCCAGAAGCTACGGGTCATCCTCGCCAGTATACGAAGGTGTCGTCCCCCAGTAAGAGTAAACATGCCGTAAACAACCGCAATTATGGCGAAAAGCGTCCTCAGGGGGATTTTTCGAAAACTTTAGCACTATTATTTCGTGCGTGCGAGGTCGTGGTGTGTATTACACGCCGGTCGTCTGCGCGGCGGTGCAGACCGGCATTCGTGTCGGACGAGGGAGTGCGTACAGGCTGCTTAAATATGCATCTGTACCGATTACGTGTCGAGTCACAGGGGGCAGCTATCAGGTCGTTTAACGTCTTCGCGCGCACGCATGTTTTGCTACAATGAAGACGCCGTAACGAAACAACTTTGTAGCGAGCGGTGCTGTCGAAACGTTGCTGTTACCAACTTATATGTACATGCTCTCTATGTACACCTTTGGGCGTAACGTGCCACGATAGCATCTATTGTATAATGTACCGGTTTAATGCTCTGGTGGTGCAGCCGAGGGAGAAAGAGAGAGAGAGAGAGCGAGAGAGCGAGACCGCGTACTGACGTTAAGCATGGTGTATATCCCCCCTCTCGCAAACGTGTCTCTCTACAATACGCATTGGCAATAAAGGTCAAATCCTCATGTCCAGGCGACATGCTAGGCATGCATATGTCCGTGTTAGACATGTCACAGGGAACGCTTGTCCTGGGGGTATTAATACTATGCTACGGCGGTCCACCGGACTCCAACCTCTTAAAACCTGCCCCGACTGCTTACTAAACTCGTCAGTAGTCAGCGAGGTAGTACTGTGTGAGGACGTGAGTTAAATAATAACATACAAGTGATAATTTGCTCCTGCTGAAGAAAATCAAAGCTTCCTGTATCATACCCGCCGGCTTCCACGATTTGAAATGATTTTGATCTCGTGATGTCAAGATGTCACGATCGCGTGTTGGGTAGTAGGTTTAACCAGCCAAAATTGGGTGTTCTTTTAATTTGACGTAGTGGTTATTTCATCGAACCTAGGAAACGATAATCGGCAGAGCATGGATGATTTATTATTTATTTATTGCTTCTATTTCATTATATTAATCAAATAAGAGGTGAATAGTGTGGTCACATTGGCTTGAAGAAGGCTAAACGTTTTGAACTGATCTTGCTGTGGTGACCGGTGGGAGGGGAGGGGAGGGGAGGGGGAGAGAGAACAATTAAGAGATAGAAAGACATGTAGAGGAAGGGGGAGCAATTGATTCCACTGTCCGGTAGTAAAATTGTACGCGTTAATTCTCACCGCTACCACACACGAATTTCATTGCGAAACTCGACGCAATTATAGTTGCCATATAGAACTCCGTACAAATGTGGAAACACAGGTGAAGCTGTAATTGTTGTGACAAACACGTTTCTCATGTGGCCACCCGGACTGGTTTAACGGTAATTGTGTTGTTTGTATCTATGTGATAGGAAACATTGTTACACATTGTTTTAACTTTCTCAAGCTAGCATAACGTTTTATCGCTATCCTTTCCATTATGTGCTTGGCGGCGTGGATAGCAATAAAGGCCCAATGTAATTGCATACGGTACGTGCTTGACAGCATGCTAAATAATTTACAGAAGGCAGAGAATCTTCAATTTGTTGTGTAAAATATATATACCTCCTATTGCTGCGTGCGCTATATAGCTATGCTGCGTGCGCTGCGCTATGTGCGTGCGCTGTGCAGCTATTATATGAAGACCTGCAATCGATAGCGTTCAACTTAATTTAGTAAGGGTAGGTCTCTTGCCTGAACTCACAACTATGCGCGAGTTATATTTTAAAATTAATATCACAATTAATAATAATTATGGTAACAATTAAAATCAGTTGTTAGTAGGCCTACACATGCGCGAACACGCGCGAATGTGCGCGCACCCGCGCACACTATACAACATATATCGTCGTACAAATTAATCGCTTATATTTTTACGTCAATTATTTTGGACATTTATCAAATAAAAAACAAGATGACATAATGTAAATAAATGCGCACAAGTGTATGTTGTATGACTCATAACCAGCAAAAAATCATGTCAGCACAACGTGTTTCAGTGTCGTAGCCAACCGCGTATGATAAAATAAAATAAAAATATCAAACGGCGGTTGGGGAATCAAACAGTGTAACATTAACCGTATAATGCCGACAAAGAGCGCCTGTAAAAGCTTTCCTACCTGTGAAAGCTGTGGCCGTTGATTTATCAACTTCAGGTCGATGGAATTTGGCACCAACGTGTTCGACAGCTGACACAGAAGAACACCATCTCGGAGAATCTGAGCTAAATCGAACACTTGCGCGTTGGGCCATGTCACTTTATGATCACTGGGCAATATTCCACAGCGGATGAGCCACGATGCGCACTCCTTCCATAAAAGAACCATGTTTTCTAACCGAGAACAAGACATAAAGTCGCTGCTGCATCAATGCCTTGCATCAGCGCCCACTTTTCTGCTATGAGATCGCTTGTTTAGATATCAGACTAACTTCAGCATTGTATTCGTCAGATAGGTGTACACGTACCAAACATTTAAAATTATATAAATAGTATTATTAATATAGAAATATAGAACTAATTATTATGTTACTATCGGTATTAAATTTAAAATGATGAGCTACATGAACATTCATTGACACAAAATAATGGTGGAATTTCAGATCAATCATATTTCAGCAGTTTCGTTACGCAGGAAATCAAAGTGCCCGACTATTTTTAAAAAGAGGGGGCCGCCCGAAAAGGAGTCAACCAAACAACCATCGGTCTTCCTATGAAAAAAAGAGCATCATTGAAAGCAGGCTGCAAACGACCCACACGTTGAAAATCATGTCAAACAAGAAAACTAAAGTACATTAATAAAAAAAAAACCTTTCTCATCCGCATTCTAGCTTTGAATTATTCATAGAGTATTCCATAAGCTCGAGATACGTAATTGCATGATTTCTAAACAGTTGCATGCTTTTTTTATTTCACAGTTATCTTATCCTGTTTGTTAAAAATCAAGTGATCAAACTGCAATTGATGGAAACAGCTCATCATGAGAAAAGTGGAGTGTCGACCGGAAAAAGTGTCTGATGCCTGTCTTGATGAAAATGTTGACATCAATATGGTCCGTCCCTTCCTTAGTGGAGATGCATGGAAAGATTGCTCAGCTGTACAAGTAAAGCAACCCAGCACAGAATTTGAACTTGGTATCAGCCAGATCAACAACCTAGATACACAGTCAGTATTGTTGACATGGCTTAAGTACACTTACAAATGTGGGGTTTGCAAAAAAAACCTAAATTCAAGTACTGTTGTCGTCATAGCTATATTTAGATACATCGGTAGTAATAATATAGCGCAGTTGTTGATATCGTCATGCACAATAGCAATTTATTAGTTCCCTAGTAGCTGCATATGTAACCGTATGATATGGCTATTTTTTTTCATACATCAGATAATTCAGTTTTGTGTGAATATATGTGATACCATCTGTATAATTGTAAGCGCTTGGTTTTTTAGTACATGCTACCCAATCCAAGTTTATATTCCTTAGTACTTGCTAAATTTGTAATCGTGGGTGGTATAAATGACCTATTTTTTTTCAATGACTAACATATAATGGCATGGTTTTGTCTTGAATTATTTATAATTCACTCTGGGTAATTAATATTGAGTTAGCGATTTTTTGGGTATCTCATCTACCAATGCAAGTTTATATTTCCTTATACTTGCCTATATATGTTGTAATCGTTATGATAATATTATTTTCATACTACAATATAATTGCATTGTTGTTGTGAAATAATGTGAATACAATCTGTGAATAATAATGTTAAAGCGCTGTTTTTTTGGTAATGTCATTGTCCACCAATGCAATTTTATTATTCCTTAGTAAACTTCTATACTTTGTAACGTTAGAATGTCTATTTCTTTTCATACTACAGTAATTAACATTGTTTCTTTAGTGAATATATCGTTATACTCTTGAATTGATATGTGAAGCGCGTTTTTTGTATCGCATCTAACCAAGCAAGATTTTATGATTCCCTTAGTTACTTGCTATAACGCGTTTGGTTAATTCGTTATAAGCATTTTTCATACTACATATTAATGTGCATGTTTGTTGTGAATATATTTATATACATCTGCTAATTACAATATGAAGCCTATTTTGGTACATGCCTACTAATGCAATTTTATTATTTTCTCTTAAAGCCTGCTATATTTGGGGGTTAAACCAATCGTTAGATAGCTATTTTCATACTACAGTATTAATGCATGTTCGTTTCGTGAATATATGTGAATAAACATCTGGTAATAATATATACGCTGTTTTATGTATCAGTCTACAATAGCAATTTATATTTCCGGATTAGTACTTCATAATTATGTAATATCGTTAAATAAAGCTATTTTATCATACTACAGTATTATCAACTTGTTTGTTTTTGAATATATTTGTAGATACATTCTGGTAATAAAGTGGAATATGGCGACTGTTTTTGGTACTCATGCTACCTGGAACGCAACTTTATATATCCTATACTTGCTATAATCTGTAATCGGGTTAATGATAAATGGCTATCTTTTTCATACTACAGAGTAATCAGTTTGTTTGAAAATTGTGAACATCGGTAATTAATATTGATAAGCGCTGTTTTTTGGTATCACAGCTACAATGCAAGATTTATTATTTCTAGTACTTTCATATTTGGTAATCGGTTATGATATGCTATTTTTTCATAACTAACAGTATAATGCACTGTCTGTGTCTTGTTAATATAAAAATTTGTATACACGTAATCTTAATATTATACCGCGCTTTTTGTATCCGTCACTACTAATGCAAGTTTATATTGTCCTCTAGTAGCTTGCTATAATTCGTACATCGGTATGAATATCGCCTAATTTACATATATCAGTATTACAGGCATGTTTGTTATTAAATAATTTGATACATCTGTAATTATAGTATAGCAGCGTTCTTTTGGGTGTAATATTATATAATATATAATAAATATTATTAAGATAAATAAAGCATTTAAACAAAGAAAAACAACATGTCTTACGTACATAAATTGGTCTGATAGCAAAAAACATTTAACAGATTTTTGAATTTTAGTGCCACTGTGATAATCAAGCGTCCCAGCCGAACAGTACAAAATATTTATAAGCACGTATTATTATTCGCCAGATCAGATGCGCTGCACCTACTACCGGAGTTTAAAGAGAAAAAAAAATTCGGACACGGGTAGTATTATTCCCGATAGAAGCGCGGCACATACCGATAGTTAAGAGAGAAAAATCGGTTGGGACAGACCGCGGGGCAGGAGCAACGCCTATACTTATAGTTAAGCCCTATTTAGAAACCTCAAAGTCCTGGGAGTACGACTAACGCTAGCCTACCGCCTAAGACCGGAATAATCTGGTCCAATATAACCTTTATTAAATTTGGATGATATATGGACCAGAACAGGGTTCATTGAAATCGAAATCGGGCATCAAAATAGCTGCGAATAGCGGCCGTAACCCGCATCGGCGGCGAAAAACTACAGTCTACAGAGTAATAATTTTAGCAATTAGTAAATCCTCAAGTATAAATATACGTACCGGGTCGCCGGGACACATGACCGAATAACGTGATGTATCACAAGTAACTACGAGCACAAACAAATTTAACCATTACTAACACCGACATCGCATGTCATCTTGCGGGAAATCGGGGCAGCCGGACAACACATATCACATACAAGCAAATATCAACATATATTAATTTTATATTAAAAGCGAACTTATAAATAGCC
>NW_014577444.1:207409-214299 GCF_000485595.1 Priapulus caudatus
GTCAGAAACTTCAAACAGTGCGAGTCAACACCGAAGAGTTTCGCCATTCTTCTTTCCGAGAACTATTCAACAGTTGGAACCAGCGTTACTGAGGCCGAGGATAGACCCTATATTCTGTTCCACTGCCGCTGACGACAACATCTAAGCGCACACCTCCCTGGCGTTATTATCCACGTAACCGTGGGCTACGCAGTAAACTATTCCAGATCCAGATCCAGAAACATTAAGAATTTGTAGTAAATAGATTTCGCATTTAGTTTGCATTATACTTATGGCTGTTGCTCGACTGCGACGGCACCGTCGCGAATTTTTTCTCTCTTAAAGTCACGGTACTGACGCCTGATTGGTTGATAAGCGCAACGAGCGCTACCTGTCGTCAAAAAGAAAATGGCGCACATAAGGACAGTGGGTTTTTTTTTAGATCAAAAATTTGAATCATTTGCAGTATTACAAGACTTCATAAAAGATTACGAATCACACAATTTTGTTCAATTATGGAAAAGAGATTCAAGAACAATTTCAGCGGCAAAAAAACGCCTTACCAAAGAGCTCAAAGAGTCTCTTGTGTACTACGAGCTGAAGTACTGCTGCATTCAAGGTGGCGCCCATTTCAAGTCAAGAGGACGAGGACTACGTAATGCATCGTAAGTTATTGATACGGTCACTCTTGATCTTTATATTTTCTTCACTGCAATGTTTTACTAATTTGTTTTCACACTACATGCCGTCCCAGCGCCCAGGGGCGTAAAGTATCATGGGCAAGTGACATCGCTCATAAACAACATGGGTCATGGTTTAAAAATCGTTTCTGTCCAATTAAATCAAAACACTGCCATACTGAATCTATAGCGAGCGATACATATTTTGCATTCATTTCAGGACATTTAGACAAGAATGTCCAGTTAAGATTGCCCTACGTGCATCAGAAGATGGTCAGTACCTTCAAGTGAAAAGTCTGAACATGGAACACAATCATGATGTTTGCCAGGTAGGTACATAAATATCAAGAGTAGATAAATAACTAGTTATTTATCTACTCTTGTAAATATCAATATACAGTCAAACTTGCATAAGTGCTGATCATTCGGATCAGCAGATTCAATAACGAGTTATGCATGGTCCGGAAATTTCTACGAGTTGTAGAAAATATTTTATAAATCGTAATATTGTACGGGTTGGACAAAAAATTTACAAGTCATAATTTTATACGAGTTGCACTACTATATAGATATACTAAGTCTGTTTATTGTGTTTTTTATGCCAGCAACTTCATTGGAATTTTGGACGTCACACACTATAATAATTTTTTTTTGCTTAGCTGTCAGAATCTGTAATCTGTAAGTTAAATAATGGGGTTAGCCGCTAGCTTTGTCAGCAGGTGGCGCAGCGGGAGTTAGAGGTGTTACAACGATTGCGCAATCAAACCGTCAGTTGGAAAGATACAGGAATCACGAATAGCCGATCGTATCGTCATCGCGATATAACCAAGTTAAAATGCCTTCGTAAAGTCTGCAGCGATCACTTCAGAGAGGCTGACTATACTAGCACACTTTTAAGGAAGTGTTAATATCGAAAATAGCTTATAAACATTAGTTTATTAGCCTCATTTTGACTTTGAGGTTCGCAGTAGTTTTTCTTGCGTATTCCATGCAGTCTAAGATTATAAAAACAACTGTTAGTGTTATCATTGACAGCATTTATCGCTACAGAGCAGTATAATTATAACACGACAATGCCAATGGCAACGTTCAGCTGGTAATTGGTAAATAATCGAGGCTAAGTGTCTCTAGTACGAGGTACCAGTATCTGGTACCAGGTACTTGGCTATGATTTCGTATGCACCCACTAGTATCACCGTGAATCTCAATAAACATATTACATAACATCCTCAGCACACACAAAAGAATAAAAACACCCACTTCACATATGGATGCATGCACACACGTACGCATGCACGCACGCACGCACACACGCAAGCGCACACGCTTTTACGTGCGCACATGTACGTGTACACGCACGCACGCACCCATACACGTGGACATGCACACGCACGCACGCACGCACGCGGCGCATTGCACACACGTGTACCTGCACACGCACGCATGCACGTACATGTATGACCACACGCACACGCACGCACACACGTGCACGTTTACACTGCAGCGGCATGCACGCATTGTGTACGTACACATGCACGCACGCGACGCGACATACGTGTACGTGCAAACGCACGCACGCCATGCACGCCATGTGTACGTTCACACGCACCGTACATACGCACGCATGCACGCACGCACACACGCACTCTGTACGTACACACGCACGCACGCACACACTGGGACGTGCACACCCAGCGCGCATATTTATTGTCAGCGCGAATATAGGTGGTGTACGACAGTAGGGCGCTCTTCTGCAGGTCATACATGTACCTACATACATACATGAATCTCAATAAACATATTACATAACTCCTCAGCACACACAAAAGAATAAAACACCCACTTCCCCCACTCTATCCCGGTGTGTGCATATGGGTACGCGGATAATTCTTCACCTCTGCAGATGTGCTGCCCTCCAGCGCGCAACCGTTTCTAGCGGCTAACCCCATTGAGATATATACGTGTATATAAATGCAGAATAAATTGACAGCCAGTAGCATATAATTTATCCGAGTTTGACTGTAGTTCATGTACATTTTCCAGCAAATCACTACTATATGTCTTTCTATTACAGGAGCTGTACAACCATCTACCTAGTCAGAGAAAACTGCCAGAGGAGACTCAAAAAGAAGCAGAACATATGCTGAAATTGAAGGCTGACAGGAAACTGATTAAGAATCAGCTTTCTAGACAGAGTGGGCGAATTGTCCTTTTTAAGGACCTTTCTAACATTCGTGATAGGATGAAGAAAGGAGAAACCAGAAACGACCTGGATAGCTTTGTTCGAGAGTTGCAAGAGAAATACGGTATGAACACTTCCAAATTATATGAACTGATTTACCATTGTTAACATGATCCAAATTAGAAATACACTTCAAAAATTTACTTTAAAAAAGCAGTGTTTTCAATTTGGTTACTAATATTTACAGGAGCTACTGTCGACATTTTTCACTGATGATCAAAAAGTTCTGAAAAGGTATCTTCTTCCAAGACCAAACAAATGATGGATGCTTACAGAGCTTATCCAGAGATGATATCGGTTGATGCGACATATAAGCTTTTGGAAATTAGAATGCCTGTTTATTTGGTGCTAAACGAAGATGCTATGGGACAGAGTGAAATTGTTGCCGTTTGTTTCTTAGCTGAAGAGGATGCACCAAGTCTGAAGTTCTTTTTTGATTCTTTTAAGAAGCGAAACCCAGAATCGAGACGTGTTCGTGTGGTTATGGCTGACAAAGACATCCAAGAAAGGGATGTTATGAAGAGGTCATTTAGTGGCGCTCATATTCTCATATGCCTGTTCCACACTATGAGAAAGCTTTAAAGAGAAGTTTCATGTGAGAAATGGGCATATCTCCAGGACAGAGGCTTTTTTGTCTTGAACTGCTGCAGAAAATTGCATATTCCAAAAACCGGAATGAGTATGCAGCTCTTCATGCTCAGCTAGAAGCTGATGCTCCTCTATCCGTGGTTGACTACTTCACGCTAAACTGGCATGCTATTCGAGATGAATGGGTGATGGCATGAACTTTCAGACTGGGAACTTCTTAATACCACAAACAACCGGTTAGAAAGTTTAAACGCAAAGCTGAAGTCGATCATCAGTAGATACAGCAGCTTAGAAGAATTCCTAGATAAGTTCTATGTCATCCTAACTGCTCTGCGCACAGAGAGAGACCACACAGCTGCAGTAGCTATACAGAAAAGACGAGCCGCTCTATTTCCACCTGGATCTGCAGAGATAGAATTCTGCACTTTTCTAACTACGTACGCGGCAGACTATGTGTGCAAGCAGCTGACAGCCAGCAGGAAAGCAGTTGAATTTTCGAACGAAAATGGCGACTACATATTAAAATCATCTGAAGGAAGTATCGTAGTTGCAGTTGATACTTGCAGCTGCAGTTTTCGTTCATCGATGCGCCTACCATGCAGCATATATTTTCTCTTAGAATATGCTTGACATGCCTCTATTTGACAAGAACTTGTGTGATGCTCGTTTGGTCAGTTCAGCATTACAAAGCAAATAGCAGGCTTTTCAGCACGGACTAATCAAGGGCCAAACAGAACAGTGACATGTGTGGCAATGGAATCTACAGCACGCAGAAAGCCGTTTAGTCAGCACCAACAATTTAGAAAAGCAATGTCAGTTGCAACAAAGCTTGCAACTCTGACATCAGAAGTTGCAGAATACAGTTCGAAAGAAGGGTGGAAAATGCTAGAACATTTTAGTAAAAATGCTGGAGGAAGGAAGAGAAGTTGGGCTTGATGGAAATAACTTCGACGCCACATGAATGGACTGAACCTGCGACTCCGCGACATGTGTCACCTGTAGTTGAGCACGACATAGAGGCGCATTCAGCAAAAACCGGCGACTCCGCGACATGTGTCACCTGTAGTTGAGCACGACATAGAGGCGACCTCTGCACATGTGTCACTGTAGTTGAGCACCACATAGAAGCGCCATCAGCAACACGGCGACTCCGCGACATGTGTCACCTGTAGTGAGCACGACATAGAGGCGACTCGCGGACATGTGTCACCTGTAGTGAGCACGACATAGAGGCGACTCTGCGAATGTGTCACCTGTAGTTGAGCACCACATAGAGGCGCGATTCAGCAACGCGGCGGGGTCCTCCGCGACCATTTGTGTCACCTGTAGTTGAGCACGACATAGAGGCGACTCTGCGACATGTGTCACCTGTAGTTGAGCACGACATAGAGGTGACTCTGCGACATGTGTCACCTGGTAAGTTTTGAGCACGACATGAGACGGCGACTCCGCGACATGGCTGTCACCTGTAGTTGAGCACCACATTAGAGGCGCATCAGCAACCCGCGGACTCCGCGACATGTGTCACCTGTAGTGAGCACCCACATAGAGGCGATCAGCAACCGGCGACTCGCGACATTGTGTCACCGTGTAGTTGAGCACGGACATAGAGGCGACTCTGCGACAGTGTCCCTGTCAGTTGAGCAAGACCAATAGAGCGACTCCGCGACTGGTCACCTGTAGTTGAGCACCACATAAGAGCGGCATCAGCAAACGCGCGACTCCGCAGACATGTGTCACCTGTAGTGAGCGCACCCATAGAGCGCCATCAGCAACCGGCGACTCTGCGACATGTGTCACCTGTAGTTGAGCACACATAGAGGCGCATCAGCAACGCGGCGACTCCGCGACATGTGTCACCTGTAGTTGAGCACCACATAGAGGCGCATCAGCAACCGGCGACTCCGCGACATGTGTCACCTGTAGTTGAGCACGACATAGAGGCGACTCTGCGACATGTGTCACCTGTAGTTCTGAGCACGACATAGAGGTGCATCAGCAACCGGCGACTCCGCGACATGTGTCACATGTAGTTGAGCACGACATAGAGGTGCATCAGCAACCGGGCGACTCCGCGACATGTGTCACCTGTAGTTGAAGCACGACATAGAGGCGACTCTGCGACATGTGTCACCTGTAGTTGAGCACGACATAGAGGTGACTCTGCGACATGTGTCACCTTTAGTTGAGCACAACATAGAGGCGCATCAGCAACCGGCGACTCCGCGACATGACATCGAAGTGGAACTCCAAACACAAAGTTTAGGTAACTGTTTTTGTTATAATTTAAATTGATGGAGCTTACAGAACATATGACTACAATAATAATGGTATACATGACAATCATCAATTATTTCAGCAGTTTCGTTACGCAGGAATCAAAGTGCCGACGGAAATGTGATTGTAAAAAAAGATTCTTAATGTTTCTATACTCTCTTTCACCTATTATTGCCGACAGTTTCCTGTCAAATCCTACGTGCTACGTGCAACCATATACGCTGCCGGCGCCATTGCTCTCACGGCTCCACTGTTGCACGCTTACACTAATATATATAGCAGGTAGGAAAGCGGGATCGCAAAATTCGCTCGACGCTCGCTGGATTTCACACTTTCACAGCACGAATACACATCCAACAGCTGCCATCTTTGTTTCCATGTCAAGAACAGTGTTCACTTGTTATAAAAACATACTGTCTCTGTTCGTAATCGAGCTGTGTCACGCGAAATCACACAAAGACTGACGAAATTCTCGTGTTTGCGAACCTTGCCCGTAATGTAAATGGCTGTCAGAATCAGGAAACACCTACCGGCGCTCTTCGTGACCTCATTCTTGCGCTGCAACGTTTTTGCAACGTTTCAATGCCGAGGCTCGTACGGGAGTTGGGAAGCAGTACGTGCGCCGCCTGCGCGCCTCCTATAGTCCATAGACTGGCACTCGCTCCCACCTCTTGGCTTAGCTTAGTCACTCGATGGGTAATCGAGGTGGGAGCGAGTCCCAGTCTATATAGCCCTGATTCTGACAGCCATTTACATTACGGTGCAAGGTTCGCGAACGCAAGAATTTCGTCAGTCTTTGTGTGATTTTGCGTGACACAGCTCAGTTACAAACAGAGACAGTATGTTTTTATAACAAGTGAACACTGTTCTTGACATGGAAACAAAGATGGCAGCTGTTGGATGTGTATTCGTGCTGTGAAAGTGTGAAATCCAGCGAGCGCCGAGCAAATTTTGCGATCCCGCTTTCCTACCTGCTATATATATTAGTGTAAGCGTGCAACAGTGGAGCCGCGAGAGCAATGGCGCTGGCAGCGTATATGGTTGCACGTAGGATTTGGACGGAATTGACAGGAAACTGTTGGCAATAATAGGTGAAAGAGAGTATAGAAACATTAAGAATTTGG
>NW_014577444.1:217221-234788 GCF_000485595.1 Priapulus caudatus
GGGAGGGGAGGGGGTCCCGAATAACATATTAACATGGGACGGCACCTCGCCGATACGTGGGGCTGCTGGCCCCGAGTGTAAAACACCCACATGATATTTGCTCATTTACAGCCACCCATATATAGGTGAGTGAGATATATATGCGTGGCGGCAAAAACATCCGATCAATGTCTAGTCAGTGCGTCAGCTGGTGAGTATGTAAAGGGTTGTTGTCGAAAAAAAAATACGGAAAGATGTTTAATGTTCACAAATTCTCAAGAACTCTTATTCAAGCCCGATGTGGATCAGGCTAGTCTGTATCCCACGGTGTCCGCAGTCAGTGGTACCAGGGTTTTGTGCTCTCAAACGCTAGACATGTATAATAATATATATATATATATGTGTGTGTGTGTGTGTGTGTGCGTGCGTGCGTGCGTGCGTGCGTGCGTGCGTGCGTGCGTGCGTGAGTGCGTGCGTGTGTGTGTATACGTGACCTACATCATGCATGATCAGAGTAAATATTTACCCGCGCAGTAGACGATGTGAAAACCGCTTCGGGCTAGATCTAGAGAAACGCGTATTGCCTCGTATTTTTCCTTCGAACAATGCCGCCACTCGGCAGATGGGAGTATTGGGGTGGCTTTTGATCGCTAGAAACCCTTCTGTCAAGGGGTAATGCCGTTTTTGTGGTCGAAGCGAATTGCTGAATCTTGGCGCGGCCGCCCGGCCCCCTTATCGTGATCAATTCAGAGTTCGTATCGCTATTTTACCGTTTCGACGAAAGGTTCTGGAAAACGGGCTTTGTTCTGGAAAGTTGGAAAAATAACTATTGTGTTTTGTTGTACTGGAAAGAACCCGAAACTGAGCGCGTGTCTATTATGTCTGAGGAAAAGTTAAACTTGCTTCGTGCATGCAGTCGTTCACCAATCATTGAAAGGAGGATATGAGGTGTAAAAATGGCATTCGGCTTAAGTCTAGCGTCCTGGTATATGTACATTTCAATATTAGAAGACTCCTCGATAAAATGTTCCTCTTTCCGTGTATGAACCCTGTATCGTGTATTCTATGCTCTGCTTTACAATTTTTTCAACCCTTTGTAGCCGAGAATGGAAGCCGTTGTGTACTAATTATTCCTAATACCAAAAATTATAACGAAGCTAACTTCGCATGTGCAGTGGAAATGGAATGACTGGTTGTATAATGATGGAATTTAACGATTGATTGCTCGTAGCGTATATTGCAACGATTTCGTTACAACGACGTTCGCAAAACCTACGCGAAATATCTATTTCTGTTCTCAACGGGATCTCGTTTGCCATTACCACTATACTTTATACCCATGCAGTGGTGGGAAACTTATATCAGAACTAGTATCACTACTAAAAATATATCTCTGCTATCACAGTGGTATAGTTTCGAGTGTTACTAGTGTAGGTAGATATCGTTTCTGTTGATGGCTGGTAACTATGACGATCTCGAAGGTAATGCATTTTGCATGCGTGTGATTTGCAGACCTGTGCAAGTTTTCGTTAGCATTTATTATAGCGGTGTTACCAATACTTTCAGGGGTACATTTACTGTGATGTGTTTACGCCTGTTACCATAGTATTTCATGGGCTGTTGTTGGTGCTGTCGAATCAAACAAGCAGCTGAGTGACATTTCTGTTGCCATATATGCTATATACTGTCGAACCAGTGTTAGCGGGCACCTCTGTAGGAGGCCAACTGTCTACAAAGGACATTGGCTTTTCTCTTGTCTACGTCACCTCTATAAAACAGACGCTCGTCTATAAATGGCAATTTGGGGGGTGGGGGTTCTCTAGTAGCAGTTATATACGAGGTTGAATGTATATGTTATGATCATAACGATAGGACAATTTTAAAGATAGGTGACAACATTTAATCGAAACGCGATATATTCGTCTTGCAATCCTTTTGTTATATTCTGAATGTCTTTCACGTGTGCTGAGTCGACTCTTTAGATAGATGTGCCATATCGTTTACATACGCGTAAATGCTTCCGGTGGGTTTTATATCGTAACAAATGATGGCAGCATGTATCGTGAAATTGATCTATGTTAAATAATATATGTGTATAACAATATAATATATAGTATAGAAAGTCAGTAGTAGCGCGCTAACCTCACAGATATGTGACGCAATGACTACATGTTGTGCGCACTGAGAGTATCATATCAGCAGCAGAGTGTAGGGGTGTAATTATGCCGAGCGTGAACGTAAGTGGCGCTCTAATGTGATGAAGCAGAAGGGTTGATCGGGTTTGATTTCGTCGTATTCTGCGATACGAGTTTTTCGTTGATTGTCCTGAATCGTGTGAAGTTATAGAATGCTATCTGTGTGTGCGTGCGTGCGTGCGTGCGTGCGTGCGTGCGTGCGTGCGTGCGTGCGTGCGTGCGTGTGTTTACGCTGCAAAAGGGAACGTTGTTGACGTCTTAGTTCATCCGAGCTTCCAGGCGGTTATCTATGCATGATCATTACTATTGGATGTGCATTTATCTACTTATTAGTGTATACATAGATATATTGCTTAGTGTTTTCCTGCAATATGTGCAGTTTCGGAGTGGTGTGATGGCAGTTTAAGTTGATTTTGATGTACGCGTGGTCATGTGGATGATATAATTGCTTCTTTATGATATCGACATGGGGAAGTCGGTCGAGGGTAAGGTAATAAAAGGATTGTGTATTGTCTCAATCTCCATCTCATGATAGGGAACCTGATACTTCCGAATGATGCGCAAGCGGCGAATCTGCTGTTCTCAGAAACGAAATTACGCGTTCTTTGCCCATTGCTCGTCGGGTTTTGTTGTTATCCCCCCCGGAGTGGAGTTGTTGGGAGTGTATAGGTCAATGGGCCTTTACGTACGTACAGGCAGTGTAACCTGTGTTAGCATACATCTCTATATAACGGACACCTGTTTATAAAGCATGCATTTGGAGGGTTCCCCGAGTGACTCTCATGTGAAAGGTTAACTGTGCGTATTTACTTATCTCCGCCCCTTTTCATCGCCCTAGCGAGTTTATTTTCCAACAGATTTTTGTCAAACCGGATACAAGTGTCCGCATGACACTAGCTCGAACGAGTTCTCGTTTAAGGATGCTGTGCTCAAGATCATGGACAATGTTACTATTTTTAGATTCCGTGATCGCTGTGGCTAACGCTTATTTACAGGTTCGTGCTGCACATAAAAAATAGTGTGATTCACTGAACAATGAAAAACAGTGATCATTCGCCTTCGTTGAATTTTTTTTATCAAAATACCCACCAAAAATTATGCACGCAAAATGTCGCACGCAATATGCCGTGTTATGTAATATGTAAGTGTAGTGTAATGTAGTGATTATGTATCTATTCTATCCATGTTGTTGAGCTTGTACCAGCGTCAAAGATATGCATTCCATCATTCGTGTTGTGATTTTTAATGTACGGTTATGTATGGGCGAAGTAGCAGCTAATAAGGTCTTCGCCTTAGAGCTGCGTAGTAGTTTATGCCGTTAAAATGCATTTATCATATTGCGGTGTAATATAACATATGTTTCGATGCGTTTAGTAGGTGTACAAATTGCCGAATTGTACATAATGTTTTAAAGCGTACTATAAGTATGTGATTCTAATTAGGGGGTGTCTCTTTAACGCCGGTGTGAGTTTTTCGTAGATTGTGTTGTAAGAACGAATCTGAAGAGTTGCAGATTGTTCCGCGGGCGCATGCATTGTCGGGTCCCGTAGGGTTACTGCCTGCTATTTTCCAGTTGTTTCCTCATGTTGACAGTTGTGTGTAAATTTTATTTACCTGTGCTTACAGACTCTCATAGGTGTGTGACACACTAATCTGGTGACGATGTAATATTTATGAACCCGTTCTTTTATGAACCAGCATAAACTATGCGTTACTGCTGTAGTCTACGTTTTATCGGTATAATCAGGAGTGAATGAAACCTAATTTAGCTTTTATTGGCTAATATAAGGCATAGGTTCGAATTAAAATAGATTTTACCGTGTTTAAAATAACTCCGTTTTTTAACTAGATTTTTTAATCGTGCACGTTTTTGATCGTTTTATCGATGTACTGTGTGTCGAGATCCGCGTGCTAGCGCGTAGACTTCTACGCTTCCTCTACGAGTTAATGAGCATTACCTCTAACCGGACTAACAAATAAATTGGATAAATAAGATACTTAGAGATTTCGGCAACATATTTTATTTCCTATACACGCATAACAAAAACTGAAGGCAGACCATACACCGCTGACTTCAATAACAGTGATGCACATACCGCGTGTGCAGCTTCCTTCACTAACAGAGAACGCTCCCTCACCATCAAGAACAGCGCTGTCGCTGCATACCGAGCGTGAAAGCTTGGAACTACGATCGAACCTCAGCATTGCGTCTGTTCTGTTCTGAAGCACGCGCGGGTTTTCGCAGAAAATTGCCTATATAGTGCACAACGACAATCACCGATGCGCTCGCTTCACCTGACTCATCCGCCTGGCATGAGTGACATGCAGGCAGCTCCTGCCAATAACTGTTGTCGCGAGACGTTATAAAAGACAAATGACGTTTCTCAGACGACATTATTTTGGCGTGTACACGTGTACAACAAGTAGAAACTAGTCAAGCTGCACCGAACTCTCCAAGTGCAGCTCCTTCGCTCCCGCTACAGGCTTACCCTGTGGCGGGAGCGATAGAGCTACACTTGTAGAGCTAAGCTAAACGAACTAGCAACAATATTTAAGCGGGCATGGTCACCTTGCCCAGCCAAAAAGGTGAGCTCTGGTCATTCACGGCGCAACTTCGTACTGAACGACAGGCGATGCACATCTTAGCGACAGCGTCAGATGACGTCACCGTTGAAATCAACACCAAGTTAGCACTCACAACTATAGAATCGAGTGGCAACGAGTGCTGCAGTCCCAAGCAGGCACTGCAGGTGGCGTTGCAGTAGCGAGCTGGCAGGGCAGAGACCACACGTACCACCGATCACAACCTTTCTGCCGACTTCCCGGCAGTTAAAATATATACGCTTTAATTAGTACTCGAGGGTAGGTTATTAGGAAATGTCACGCCGAGCGTAAATAGATTGCACTCTACTCTTCGCTTCATATTTACAGAAATATATTCGTACATTAACGATCGAGTAATATCCAATTTACAAAAATTAATTCACAAACCCAGCACATGGAAAACGGTATTTTAATGCATACAACTCTCACAACTGTTGCAACTACTATATTAGCTAACGCTTTGTATTTTTAAGCTCTGAGTAACTCCTGCACACGTCTCCGATCACGTTACATGACGTAAAAAACTCACTTGCCCTACCAGGAACATTAACAAATTTAAGTCTGTACTCATTCCTCTATCAAAAGTGAAGTTTACGAAAAATTCTGCACATTTTGGACCATAGCCAATGACCTCCTGTAATGTTTAAAAAACGAAATATTCGTACTTCACATTTATCAGAACAAATCACAAAGAAGGCATGTTAAATCACTTTCCAAGGTAGACCTGCAAGGGCATAAGAATCTGAGCAATGCCTGTGCTAAACAAAAGCTTAAGTGCCTACAATCGAACTATATCCCCCAAAATAAAAATAAATGCCACCCTGGTAATTTCCTGCCACAACTGCATGAATAGAGGAAAGTTGCTTATTTTCGTGCAACATCTGTGGAGCTATGCCTGCATTAACACGTTAACGGTCATTGCACAACAAACACGAAACAGGCACAGTGCAGGGCCGTAACTCCCGTGGTAACGTCTCTAGCCTAAATAGTAACAAGTCAAGGCGAGGCGGACCAGGTCGAGAAAGTGACAAGAGAAGTAGAAAATAAATTTGATTTCCTATACAGTTAACTTAAGATTGCACCACAGATGCCAATGAAAAGATGTCCTAAGTGTCCTTGAAAAATGCCCTTGTTAACCAAGGACACCACACATATGCCACCACAATGTGTTACTGTAGAGCTACGAGGAATGCAGCCAGCACTAACGGACAAGGCTTCTTTGGTCCTGCCGTCCTGCTAATCCCACCGAGGCTCTTTAGGCTCTTGCTCTCGTCACCGGTATAGGCAGGCCGGTCAAGCGTACACCACTGTGAGGTGGTGTAAGCTAGGCACTATAGGGTTGCACTGACAAGACGTGATCATGATCGGATGGACAATGGTTTGCGCTGCTGATCAAACAAGCTCCAGCACCTTGATGGTTCCCTGACTGTTTGCTGCTACCATGACGTTTGAACCCTGAAAACACAGGCAAACATGTTACCTGGGGCAGGTTTGTGTACCGAGCTGCTAGCACGTTTAAGACTGAATTTTTAAACTGAAACTGACCTAATTTAGGGCTAACTGGCATAAGAATCGTAAGGTTTAACAGTTTGAGCTATATGAATAATGAATAATCAATGAATGAATGAATACTCAATGATACTGAATGAACCACTCAATGAATAATACTTGACCAAACAAAAGAACAAATGAAATGGCAACAAACGAACAAATGTATTGATAGCACATGTAATGCTTCCATATACCGTGTCCAATATGATCAAAACACATGTACGCAAGTACTATAGGCCAGCAAGTTCCGTAGTGCGCATGCAAGATTAGAACTCACTTTCAATGTCAAAAATATCGTAATATTGAGACGTACTTTCAGTTTGTTTTGTGACGTATTTTACACATCAAATATACGACAATTTTGCCACAATTTTTCAACATCAAATATATGCCAATTTTGCAACCTACTTTCTACGTATTTAATCACGCGTGCCACTGAACTCGCATATGCAGTTTTGTCCATATGAGCCACGGTATGCAATACCCAACCTAGTGATACAAGTGGTCCATTTTACATTTAATAACCACTCGACAAATGACAATATAAAGAAGAACAACAACAGCAACTTTACTCATCATACTCATCAACCCAATGAGTTTTTCCTGATAGTTTCTTTAAGACGATGCACTTCATTCTTCGATTACTTACACCACGCCAGCAGACTGCACTGACAAACTCGTTTGTATCCTCCTCCTTCTTGTCTTTCTCCAGGACACTGCGAACCGTGTCGAACTTGAAGGTGAGCAGATGCTTCGACAGACCCTTGTAGTAAACGTAGAGCGAATTGTTCTCGCTTCCTGTTGGAAGGAAAATCAATCCTATGTTAATCGGGCTATCAGGCGACCTCTCACGACATGGGGCACGAGCCTACAAGACTTCTATCTAATTATTCTCATGGTCCGCTCCCGAGTGAATAATGAAACGTGGCATATGTAAAGTTGATGTGTTCTAATCAAGAATAAAACTGTTTCCACGCTCAAATTCTGGGTATGAAGCAGTTATCTTCAGTTATACGCATCGTGAAAATGTCTCGTAAGGAAAACAACACAACAACTGTCACAGAAAGTGTCACCACAGTTTCGACAACTCCAAACGATTGCGACTGTCAATTCATGGCCACCTCTCTCTCTCTGGCTTAGAGACACAACTGACCTCAAAAATAACATCAAATGAAACGAAACTCAAATAAGCAATAGAATCCCAAGCTCACTGGTATCAACCCTGATCACAACGAAACCTAAGTAAGCCAGCATTTTCTATCATCTAATCATCACGCCATACAGAGCCGGCTGTACAAGGAGGACATGCAGTGCTTACCGCACGCTACGTAGTCGCCGTCCGACGATAGGCCGACAAAGTTCTTCTCGTTGGAATGGCCGCGGAACGTTCGCAGGCAGTTGCTCTTGCTGACGTTCCACAGCTTCAGCTGGCTGTCGGTCGACCTGCGATGAACAACGAACACGTCACCATCGCTCTCGCTACACGCAAGTCCAGCAGGTGGCAGCACACGTGCAGAGGGTGAACATCGGCGATTTAAATTTATGTAATTTTAAGTTCGGTGGAATACAGACCAGATACTCAACTGCATTTCACATTGTGTCGCATCCGGCTACCTTTCACAGTAACATGACAATATATGAATTAATGACTCATACTGTCATAATGCAATGCCACCAGCATCGCACCACCTGTCTAAAGAATGGACAATGTCACAATGGACTTCCTGGTCTGCCATCTAATATAGCTTTCAAGTGTGCACGTTTCAAAGGTCACTAACAAAACAAAACGTCAACGAATGTTACTCACGCTGACACGATTTCTTCAGAGTTGACGAACTTTGCGTAAGAGACGGCTTTCCGGTGCCCTTTGAATACACAGAGTGGCTGCTTGGTATTTCGCAAGTCGTAGTAGTGCACACAGTGATCTAACATAAATACAGAAAATAAATAATAAAATGATGAAAAATATCCAAAAAACACAAAAATGCCACAACTGTATTTCAGACCACAAGAAAATCCTTGAGTAAATCATAATTTATGTGAATAAGATTGCAGCAGCGTTTCAAGTGTTCATGTTTGATAACGATTGAACAGGATCTAGCGGATTTCTTACCTGCAGAGCCAAAAGCTAAATGGAAGCGACTGCTGGGGTTGAATTTCACACAACACACGTTGGCTTTCGCTTCTAAGCTTGTCACCGAATGCTCCATGTTCGTTGACCACAGCTTCACTGAACACATGGAGGAAAGACATTGTTACACACTATGAGGTAACGATTCTCCCCGTCATTGTTTTAGCCTAGTTCATTTAACTGCATAAATGTCCCAGAAGCCATAGCTCACTTACCCTTGGCGTCGTCGGATCCCGATGCAAGCAACTGAGGGTCCTGTCTGTTGAAATCCACACTCCAACATCGCTTTTCGTGCTCCTGAAATGCACACACATTCTTTCGTCATCGACGCTTGCAACGTGCAACGGGAGATTCTACGCAAACTCACGATACATGAACAGGAAGGAACATTATACACAAAATACGAACTTAGAAATAATCTTACATGAAACTACTCCTAGCAATGGCTGCAACACCACCATTGCCACTTATGATAATAATAATGATAACAACATCGTCATCGTCATCATCATCATCATCAACATCATCATCCTCATTATCATAAACATCCTATCAATTAATAAATGTCTGTATGATATTCCTAGAAATTCCAACCTGGAAAGACTTCACAGAACTGCCGATTGAGGCGTCCCATATTGTAACTGTGCCCTCGTAGTCACTGCTGGCAAGTGTGCTCTTGTAGTAGGGGCTCCAGCTCACACAACTGCAATAAACAGCAGAAACTCAGATATACGTAGCCGATGTCAACAAATGATAAGCACTATCAATAACCTATTACCAAAATGACTAGTGAATCGACAGATTCCAGCACAACCCTGCGCACTCAAGAGAAAGAACTACAGATAATGAATACGTAAAATAATGGAAAACTGTTTTCTTGCTATTATTTCTTTACTGCTCGTATGCATTATATGGTATGGTATATATTTTCCATGCTTGTATATTTGATAAACCAAAGGTGACAGTTTGGAGGAGATTAATGTAAAAATAATTAATAACGCCTGAATGCATTGGTAACCCCAAGCCAACTCAACTAATGCCTTACCTTATTTTCGAATTGCACAACATCTCTACAACTGGGTAGTGCATATCAACAACGTCACGTATAACAATGCCATACTCAAACACCTGAAATCAGAATGACATGCAACGTCTTATTACTTAACAAAGGGACATATTAGTGGTGAACACAGATGGTTATTGGATTGTTTAACAACTAAGCTAAACAAGTGCCGCCGTTTATAATTGGCCTTAATTAAAAACAGACGTTTGCGTAAGTGCTCTTGACATTGTATTCCCAACGTACAGAATCTCATATAGAGACATAGAACTTCATATATACTGTTGAAGCACACGGTAAACGGTCTGTTCAAGTAAGTTGATGACAGTGCCAGAATTTCAACTGTGAAATTCAGAGTCTGTCGCGAGTCCGACACAAGTGACCAATCAAACACAGTGGTCAGCCGTTGGTGTAAGCGAGTGCGAACAAGTTCAGTGTTAACCGCTCCTTTGAAGGTCAAGAAGGGTGTGAGGCGGACGAGCTTACTGTCGCACGCGGGGGGGTCGGCGAAAGGGGTACATTTAATGTGCCTTGCAATAAAGGGAGTGGAGTGAGAAAATGCTGTAGGTGCGGAGCGCTGAAACAAAAAGGAGGTTGTTTCACTCTGTCGCGATGTAGGCGCAGATGTGCCGTGCAGAAGAGAGTGTCTGGCATATTTGACCCTGGTCCTCGCAGGGGTGCCGTTCTACCTTTGACCATCCAATTTTGCGCTGGCGATGGGTTTCCTCCCCATCACACTACACATCGAATATTAAGAGCGTAGGTCAAGCCGTTGAGATTTGTGCCACAATTCCGTATTTCCTCCTATACCTTAAGTTAAGTTAAGTTAAGTTAAGGAAATATTCCCCCTCCATTGACACATCTTGACCTTTGACCCTTGACCCCCAAATTCGACATGCCGAATCCTTTTCGCGATCCCAACATGTTAAATGAAAAGCACCATGTATATAACCACAACTGCACAATATATTATTACAGTAAAGCACTATCGACTTTACTCACCTTGATCTTTTTTGTCACACCTGCTATGGCAAAGAAATCACAGTCCCTGTCAAACTCAATGCTAGAAAACACATAAAACAAGCAAAATCAGTCCTATTGTCGAAATGACAAACTTTCTCACATTCCAAGTTTTATAATGCTTTCCAGGATGCCTCGACTTATTTCAAGGATTCCTAACTGCTTTTTTTTACAAATATACCTGTAATATTGTTTATTCGCCAATCATCAAACAAATCTTCAGCGTGATTCAGGGATCGCACCACACCACACCACACGCACGCACGCACGCACGTACGCACGCACACACCTTGAGACAATACTCGACCCATTGTAGATGTCGTTGGCATAGCTGAGTGTCGCTAGAGGGCGCATGCTGCTGTATCGCGTAAACTTTGAAAGACTATCCGTAAACTCTTCTAAGCCTTCTGCTGAAGTCTGATCGCCTGCAATACAACAGCACTGCCTATATTAACAAATGAATTAAAGAAGAGACCACATCGATCGGTATCAATCCTAAAATTCATTTTTGTCGAATCACGTTAAAAAAATTTACGCTTTGGGACCTTTATTTCTCTCACATTTTGAAGTTACAATTACATAAACCACACTGCACGACTGCAGATTAGACACACGTGCACACGACGACGCAGACAAGCATGGCACCGACGCGACACGGCGGTTGTAGCAGTGCCCCCTACCTTGCTGGAACTCTTTTAGCCTCGTGCTGAGGTAACACTGCTCTAGATCCTCAAAGTGTTGAGCAACTCGCTGTCGCCGAGCTGCCATGGTGGAATTCAGCCAGTTATTCTTCTCGCCCTGCAACAAGAGAGATCAGATATGTCACGTTAATCGCCGAATCTCTTACAGGTTTTTATTGGGTTTTCCAGGAGGAGGGGTTGTAGACCTTCATGCCCAACAGAATTCAAAGTCTGCGGTTTGCACCCTCCCCTAAGCACAAGAAATCTTTCTTATTGAGTGCTCTCTGAAACTATTTTGGGTATTGTTTTGCATGAATTTTTCCAAATAATGAAAAGAATTGCCTAACATACTGAAAATTCATATACCCTATATCACAAAGAATTTTAGAATAGGATGAGTTAGGATCTGAACTGCATGTCTTCCCAACCACTACACTGTGAAAAAAAAGTCTTAGTTGCAATGCACGTTCGCGAGTCCAACGTTCGTAACTAAGGGGACTCCATGTACGGGGTCGCCCGCGACGTCCGAAACTTCTGCGAGCTAAAATGCAACGTGGCAACGCAGCCGACCGTCGTCGACTGTGAATGGCCGACACCGCTTGACGATCGGACGTCTCGCCACGGCGCCCGTTCGCCTCACCTTACTCGTGTTGAAGCCGTCCTCGACAAGACTAGAGGCTTGATCGCCGGCGACCGCGGAGGTGGTGGCCACCGATGCGACACCGCCGTTCACGACGATCGGCAACTCTCCCTGAAACGCAGACGATCGAGCCGCTCGCAGCTGGGTTTTCATACGCAGCAAGGAAGGATCACAAGGAAGGTTCTAAAGGATAGGTCTACCTACCTTCACGCATAGGTTCTAAAGGACTCGGCAGAGCATGTCTCTGTTATATTTACATCTCTGTTTTATTTTGAAATATATATGCTGATATGCGATATAATGCATAATATATATATATATATATATATATACAGGGTATGAAATTAGCCAAAATGTGAACAGGCCCAACCAACATTTTAAACAGGCCCTTAGACAAATTGAACAAGTCTTACAAGTTTGAACAGACCCTTAATTTCGTTCAATTTATTCCATTATTAATAAAAGTGGTAGCTTTGTGTTTATTAGGCATACTCGTAGTATTTAGTACTCATTAGTATTTCATTGCTATCGGTGGAGTTCTACTTCTTTGACACTAAGTAAAAAATAGTCAGGAAATTGGTAAATATTGTTGATATAAAGGCAAGATAGGCAAAATTTTGAATAGGCCAAGTGGACTGATTATATGGAGGATTGAACCGACGATTTAGGGAGTTGAACCAGCGGCCGCCGGCAAAATAGCACTAATTTCGCGCACTGTATATATATATATATATATATGAATATTGTTATATTATATTTGATGTTGAAACAATGGGATGGGAGTACCTACCATTGAGCAATCATGCAGCTGTCTATGTGTGGACAGAACCTCCTAGAATAGTAACAATCGTTGGTTTAGTTTAGGATTTTTCACTAATTTTTCAATCACTCCTTACAGTTTATGTGTATCGTGCTTTCACTCGTGAAGTTACTGTTTGGATAATCTGCCATTTAATAATAGAAGTGAAGGATAAAACACGACTCACCTCAACTTGCTTTGCATCATCATCTATCGTCCGTATTTCACGTTGTAACTGATCCAGTTGCTGTAATCATTCAATACTGATTTTCACACTTGCACACACGCATATATACCTATGCACATCTCGACGACGCAGAATTATTTTAACAGCGATAAAAAGGAAGTTCAGTAATACTGTGTGTTACAGAAGCAATTGGCGACCAGTGAGATGCATGTTTTGGTCGTCAAATCATCAATTTAGTGGCCAATGTGAACATTTTGATCGCTGTATAGAGCACTGCATATAGGATGCTATCCTCCAATTATATGATCAGGAGTGAATAAAAATAAGTTGTTTTTAATCACTCCTTATATGATGGATGTCAGTGGCAGAACACAGTTTACGAATTTTATGTTACAGACATTTTGTCTGAAACGTATTACTTTCATACTCAGTAGTGCAGCCATATTGGCATATACAATCAGTCTGTGCCTTCACAGTTCACTAATACTGCAGCGAGCAAAAAGTGGTTACAGATTAGTTAACTGGTGGTAAATTTGAAAGCAGACACATTATAACCCCACCTGTTGTTTGTGGCTGCGCACTTCCTGAAGGAACTCTTTCAGTAACTGATTCTGTGCCTCCTTGCAGTCCTGCAAAAAAATGACAATTTCTAACCTAATTTGTAGGGAACCCTGTGTCAGCAGACACTTCTAAAAGCAATTTTCGAAGCAATGCATGTGTGGCATTCACAGTCTCAGTTCCCCCTCTGATTCACTGATGTCCAGTTACCAAATGATGATGGCACACTCTATCTGATTTTAGAGGTGGCCTGCTGAAGAACATTTATAGTTACTGTTGTTATGCACCCTGCAATTCCCTACTTCTAGAGCTTTCAGCAGGCACAAGTGTCACGTGACCAAATGACGATGATGGTGACCATTACCGCGGTTACGCTTACCGCTTCTATCTGCTTTTTTTTCTGCGCTAGCACATCCAGCATGAAGTTGATGTCATGCAGTTCTAATGATTCACAGTCTTGTGAGAGAAATTCCTGCAGCTCTGACTTTGGGGGGCCATTCTAGAACAAGAAAAAAACTACATTACAATATTTTTTCTATCTATATGCATTACTGTAAACATCTATGACGTCGCACAAATGAAGATTTTACGCAAGTGGGTCGGTAGACGTACTCAAAGTTATCAGTTGAAATACACTGCGCACCTTGGATTCACATGCCTGGCATGAACTATCCACACAGCTATTAGAAGCATCGCATGAATTACATAACTTATAGACAATCGTGAACGGACCACCATGCACTTTATCACGTACAGCGATATCCAGCTTCAGCCTCTTTTCCTGTTGCTTTTGCTTCTCTTTCAGGATCAGTTCATTTACTGAAAGCAATCGTCCGATATTATTGCGACTTTTCTTAAAGAATAAACGAGAATGAGCAGTTTGTAACTTACATGAAAACATAAAGGCAAAACAAGTGTGAATCTAGCATCTAACCGAGCACAGCCAATGTCCATATACTATTTTTCTCAAAATTAACTAGTTGCAACAAAATCTAGTTACATACTATAGTACATCTACTCTAGAGCGGCTTTTTTGCTCATTTATTAGAATGATCTAAATCGCATATACTCTCCTATCATTTGTAAGGTGGCATAACGGTACAAGCTACAAAAGTGTGTTTTTACAGCAAGGGGTTTAAACTGCCTGGCACAAGAAGGATGCATGCCATTTTTTAGTCTATTTCATATATATCTAGCAATAAATGTTAATTTATATAAATACTGATATGGTACAGCAAGCAGTGGCAGACTTACATAGCACATTGGGAAAGATCTGATCAGATTTGTCCACGACAAAGTTGCATTTGGGACATCTGTTGTTTATGTCCAGAGCCTTAATTATACACTGATAGCTGTAACAAAAGAAAGCATACATTTATTAAAACGTCCAGGGCATATTTTACTATCTGTACTATAGTGTGCCACAACTTGCACCATCCCACACTTTTCGAAACAAAACCAAAAAACGAGCCACCACTAGTCAGTGCGCACACGTACGAGAAAGCACATGCTCACATGCATTTTCCATATATGCAGTTTTGTACATTGTTTATAATGCAGTATCAATATCGAGTAAAGGAAGTTCCTATCATCGTTATGCTTCCATGTTCCTGTTGATTTGGGCTGATTCACTCTAACAGCCCCCAGCCTACGTTCCTGTTTCCTCTCCCCACACTGAACTCACCTCCCTCCCATCCTCTCTATATATACAGATAAGTATCAGCATTAAACGGAAAACTTGAAAAATCTCTAGATGTGCATCAAACAACCGATAACATCACCGAGCAGAGATAAAAGCCCACAATAATTAAACCCCCATTTTCTTAAATAGGACATCACTTAGATATCGCTAATTAGGATTCTGTGTAATTAACATGGACAGCAGACAGGAGGCATCGCACGACCAGCGTGAGCGAATGCATCCGGAGCAGTTTGAACAACTTCCTCAATAGATGTGATAACAGCCACGCGAAACGTGCGACTTACCAGAAGCTGTGTCCACACTTCGTCATGTGTGCCTCCTCAATAATCTCAAAACATATCGGGCTGAAAGGAGAGATGAGTGTGCATGTCATCGTCGAATCGCGAGAAGAAACAACATTCTCTTACGTGACATTCTAAACTACACACTACATGCACTTTCTTATTGTGAACTCTAAAGTTATGAATGTGCTATAAGGTATAAAACTATAATTTAAAATATCAACATCAATTTCATACTGCCTGATTATATCATGTATTCTGGTTCTCAAAATTGTTGTGCAATTAACCTATCCATTCACTCATACCTCCATCCATCCAACCACTAAACCCTCAATTCATCCATCCACCCACCCATCCATCCATCCATACATCTATCTATCCATCCATTCGTCCATCAAGAACTCCACTCTATATCGGTGGTAACACACACGCATTACAAGCGGCAGGGGAAGCGAAAGCTTCCGCGGGATGTTCACATAACGCTCTCGAGATAAATCTTGTCCGGCGTGGTACAACACACAACGATCGATCGAAAGCAATAAAAACGAGCAGAAGTATTTAGGTCAGAAACCAAACAGTGCTGTTTTGGAATTCCGCAAACAAGAAAAAAGTGTGAATCATTTATATTGTGCTACACAGTACATGCAACTTGCAAGTCCCACCACCTGATCGTTTCTTTCATCATTGTTTTAAATTTATATCCCTACACATCTGAGCATATTACAGAGGGTAAACAAAATTAAAATGTAAAACTACTAAAAGCTTACATAAATAGTAGAAATACGTTGCAAGTAGTTATACCCCCACATAACATACCCACCACCCTAGTGATACGCCTGGTGATTTTTGAAGACACATCATTCCATTCTCTACCATTTAACCCTTCTAATTCTATGTTTTTCCTTCCTTTACTTATACGTACTCTGCCTTTTTGTCCGCCGTTACCTGCTTTGCATCCTCCACACTACCCACCCCTCTACCTCCCCTTCTCCTGCTTTCTACCTTTTCTGGCTCATCTATTACATCCACATTCTCCCTTTTTTACTGTCCACCCTCCTCTACTTCCTGAACCTTCTACTCCTAAGTACTATCTCTCTCCTCTAGCTCCTCGACTTTCTCCCTTTTCATCTACCCACTCAACACAATCTACTCGCTTCCCTTTCTATACCTTTCTCCCACATTTAATTTATCCCCTCTTCCCCTTCTCTGTCTGCTCCATAACATACCTCAGCATCCTCACATTTCTAACTATAGCATTGGCATTTAGTATATAGATTCTGCACTGAATTACTTCAGAGTGAGTGGGATGGTTGCATGGTTTCATAGCTTCATGAATAGTGTAGTCTTGGTTTGATGGAATAGGATTACCAATCAGAAAATGATTTACAGCAATCGAGCTAATCCTTTACAGGAATTTTCTCAGAAATTTCAGCAGTCATGTCATTTATGGACAGGTTGGGGACAGCTTGGGAGGGGGTTGTACCAATTGGATTCAATTACGTATGTCGTAAGCAGCCTAATACAAAGGTAAACTTGAGCAATTCGAAGACATGAAGCTGTTAAAACACAGAATCTGTTAAGGCCTGGGGAGACCCATGCTTTTATAGATACAGATATGGACATTTTCTACAATTGTTAGGGTTAGGGTTAGGGTAGGATTATCAATCATTAATCATTAATGATATCAAAGTTGGGAACACTCCTAATGGAGCGTTAGCCCTGCACTAGCCTGATTTTGCTCGCACGTCCGGGACTTTACAGCAATATTTTTTGGAAGGTCCGATGAAAGATTTGGAAGGTCCGAATATGTAACGTTTCTTGGGCTAATAGATCGTTTGGTAACAGTGGGTCCGTTTTTTGATACAAAACTAAACTTAAACAAACTCATGTTTGCCCTTGTTTGATACAACACATGGCTCGTCTGCAGGCATTACGAGTTACCCGCACGAGCAACGAGTTAGTTCCGGCATGCTGAAACTGCGAGCGCATCCACGTTAACTTCCGTTATAAAAAACCATGCTACTAACGTTGCAGCATGCGCTATCACTATCAGACAGTACGTGTAATTTCGATCCGATTTTCGGTAAATTTGACTTATACTTGGTATGTTTCATTGTGAATATTAAATAAGATACTATAGATGTCGACAGTGACCAAAAATCGGTCTACTTTAGCTTTAT
>NW_014577444.1:235741-239808 GCF_000485595.1 Priapulus caudatus
TCATTCGTTTGCCAGTGAGTTTAGCATCAGAACACCTGCCGTCAGGTGAGCGCTGTCGCTCTGCGGCACTTGTTCAAGGGTTCAATTAAGAATTTCTTATTGTAATTATTATGGAAATATGTATACAATGTATAGATGTGTTCATACAACATGCAGGGCTCAACATTGGTAATGGTGCACCAGCAAATAACAGCAAATCATCCGTGTTGGTAGTTTTCTATCCTTAATGTGCAGTCCAGTGATTGTGTGTTGAGGAGTGTAATCGGGCTCACACTCCATTACCTGGATAAACCCTAAGGGAGTAGCATGATTGTGAGAATGCCATAAACTTCTTGCTATGTTTGACAAGGACAGCACTTTACACAAGCCACACGGGTTTTTCATTTTGCTTGTTTGAATATTATCCAGTCCATAAGTCAAGTTGTGGAAGTCGCATGCGGTTTCAACCGAACGAAACAGCCATATGTTACCATAAGTACACCCAATGAATGAGTATATATAATATAATATGAAGGTAATAAATGACCGCTTTTGTTGGATATTCTCGGAATGCGAACTCTCTTTTCACAGGTAGAGCCATTCTTCCCAATAGATGGCAGCACGTGACCATAGGTGGACTGGAGACGGGCGTCGTGCTAGTTGACACGGACTACCATTTCTCCATGCTGCGCCTCGTCAGCCTGCTCGAGAGCACCATCTCCCACAAGCTGTCCGAGAGCAGACGAAGCCGGGCTGCGAGTCGTATCGCGACGGAGGAGGAAGAGGAGGGCGCTGGCGTAGACGTCGAGCAGGTGATCAGGGCGTCGCTGGGGCGACTCTCCGTCGCGCGATGCAACAGCACGCCGCAGCTCGTCGCGACGCTGCACGCGCTCGACGCGCACCTCTCGGGCTGCGCGCGCGCCACGCAGCTCCTCATGATCGACAGTGCGGCGGCGTTCTACTGGATCGACCGCGCCGACGCGAGAGACGTCAGCGCGACCGTCGACACGTCGCACTCGCGGCTCGTCGGCGCGCTGCGGCGGCTCATTGCCGCGTTCGGCCTCGCTGTCGTCGCAACGAAGCCAGCGCTCCTGCACCGGCGCGGGTTGCCGAGCGGCGCCGCGGCGCAGGGTAGCGATGCGGCGGAGCACTACGAGTACATGGGCCGGTCGTGGCAGCGGTTCGTCACGCGGCGGTTCACCCTGTGTAAGGACCTCGGCGCATCGTTCCGCGTGATCGACTCGCAGACGGGCCTGTCGAGGAATTTTACGATATGCGAGGAGGGTGTGCGCTTCACGTGAATGCTGTCACCTGTGTCGACTCAACAGACGGCGTGGGTGTTTGCGCTGCCCGTGGTTGGTTGAGGAGGTGGTGTGTGTGTGTGTGTGATTAAGCAAATGCTGCTTACCATAAGAAGTCGGTATTGCGTTCATGGAACGTTGAGGTTATACCACTGTAGACAGCAGGCTGTGGTCGTTTTGCTTGCCTTCCCCTGCTAGGAATTCTTATATTTCTTCCTGCCATCTTGCCTCACAACCTAGATTAGTAGATAATTACAAAATGACAAAGTTGCAAATTAACAGAATATGCAGCACTGCCACTAGGCCTATGGATTAGTGACTTACCACGAGCTGCAGCGTTGCCAGTCAGACTGCAAAGACACATGGCATATAACTGCAATCACGTAGTAACTATGGATCATAGGGTCTATGTCACCCAGGGTACTGCCAGAACGTACCCCGGGTACGGTCAGGTATACTGGAACGTACCCTGGTAACTGGTATCTAATATGGTTAGGGTTAGGGTTAGTGTTAGGGAGTAGGCATAGGCGACTCCCTAGACTCGTTAGTGGAGTAGGCGAGGTACGGTCCGGCATATTAGATAGACTGATAGTACCAGCAGAGCATATAAATCACGTTTATTTATATGCTCTGGTACCAGGGTACGTTTCGGTATACCGGACCGTACCCAGGGTACGTTCCGGCAGTACCCTGGGGGACATAGACCCTCTCAGCGTAACTATTAGTATTAATATTACTATATCGATTGCCGTTTCAAGGTACGACTGCCACTGCATGGCACTGCTGCAGTCCACATCACAAAACCATGTTCTTCTATTAAAGTTGCTTTGGCCTGGTGGGTTGGGACAGGAGACTGGAAAAGTGTACCTGGTAGCTCTAGAACTATAGCCCTCCGCTCCTGCGGCGGAGCGGAGGGCTATACTCCCCATAGTTCTAGAGCTAGGAAAATTGTAGCCACAAGTTCCCTTCTCGCTTAACACTACGTTGGCGAGAGTTTACGCGTCCTACGACGTGTAACAGTCGGAGAGCCTGGTCGGTTTAGGAAAAGTGGAAACATTGGAACTACGAATAGATCAGATTTGGATGGCAAAAAACGCGAGGAAGGGGTGCAATTTAAAACATTTTATACCTACGACCTATTTTTTCTCAGTTTTATTCCATATCACAGCTTGGCGTATATCATTTCGATGTAATTTGATAACTATCAAAATTGTTTTTTGTAGCGAGCATCAACATTTCGTTGCCAACTTTACAAATAGTAATACGAAATCATCGTCTGTGCGAGGTCAAACCGGTATCCCGGATGTATGAGGCCGTGAGCGGTACTGAAAATTGTTAAAGAATTGTTTTGATATTCAGTAATATTAAGTACATATATTTTATGATTATGAATTATTAATAATATCTACCATAGATACCTACATAATAACGCAGAAATAAAGTAACATGACTTATAGAATTATAGATCTGGTTATTAAAATAGTATTATCAGAATTATGAGCGAGCTGGCGCGACATCATGGCTGCGCCCATAAAGGAAGAAACTGGCTCGCAGGTAAATAACAATGATATAATATATAACTGCCTGTCAACCGAATGCCTGATCAGTGATCTAACGCATCGTCTCGCAACTGATCGAAAATAGTAGCGGAAATTTTCAGTGCAAACTTCTCGTCACTGTCAGTGCGTCATCGCAGTCCTCCTCCTCCACCAGCTCCCTTCTCGCCCTCCTTCTCCCTTTCTTCTCTCCACCAGCTTCTCCCTCCTCCTTCTCCACCAGCTTCTCCCCTCCCTCCACCACCTTCCTCCCCTCCTCCTTCTCCACCAAGCTTCTCCCCCTCCTCCTCTCCAACACCTCTCCCTTCCTCCTTCTCCACACACCTTCTCCCCTCCTCCTTCTCACCACCTTCTTCCTCTCCCTTCCTTCTTCTCCACCAACTTCTCCTTCCTCTTCTCCACCAGCTCTCCCTTCCTCATCCTCCACCAGCTTCTCCCTTCCTCCTTCTCCACCACCTTCTCCCTTCTCCCCTTCCTCCTTCTCCACCAGCTTCTCCCTTCTCCCCTTCCTCATTCCTAGCCATCATTGAGTCGGCCATACGCCGCCGTGCGTATAGCCATATTGAACCTTATCCACACGGCCGCCGTGCGTATAGCCAATTGAATCTTATCCACACGGCCACCGTGCGTATAGCCATATTGAGTCCGCCACAACGGCCGCCGGTGCGTATAGTCACTTCCGGCAATAATAGGTGAAAGAGAGTATAGAAACATTAAGAATTTCGCAGTGGCTACGGTACGGTAGCCGTCGGTCGTTGAAGCCCTTTTTGGCGTTAGGGTTAGGGTTAGGGTAGGTTAGGATTAGGGTTAGGGTTATGGTTAGGGTAGGTTTAGGTTAGGGTTAAGGGTTTCAGCTCATCTAAACTCTTCAAATCGTGAATTTATTTCCCAGGCGTTATTTCAAAATCTGGCGCCACCCGCCGCCATCTTTGTCTCGTTAACGGTTAAGTATGAAAGCGAATGGACTCCCATACCCGTAGCCTCGAGACATTAAGATACGGCTACCGTACCCGTAGCCACTGCCTAAGAATTTGGTAGTAAATAGATTTCGTATTTAGTTAGCATTCTATTTTATTGAAACGCTTCAAGTGCCTGTGGCTGTGTCGTGACTGCGTATGTATCACTGAAGTGAAGAAAGTGAATGAATGAGACTGTGGCTCACGTGATCGCGCACTGACAGTGACGAGAAGTTTGCACTGAAAATTTTCGCTACTATTTTCGATCAGTTGCG
>NW_014577444.1:241455-256267 GCF_000485595.1 Priapulus caudatus
TTGTATACTTACACATCTTGGGGCGAAGGTGCGCAGCGTACCAAAACCAGGTCACTAGGACCTTTATTTGACCTTTACCTTGACCTTGATCATATTTCCCTTCCGCTCTATAACTCGGGCCCCTAATGGAGCTAGCGCTACCAAACTTGGTATACTTACACATCTTGGGGAGAAGGTGCGCAGCGTACCAAAACCAGGTCACTATGACCTTTATTTGACCTTTACCTTGACCTTGATCATATTTCCCTTCCACTCTATAACTCAGCCCTTAATTGACCTAGCGCGAGCCAACTTTGTATACTTACACATCTTGGGGAGAAGGTGTGTCGCGGACCAAAACCCCTAAGGCAACCAATTTTAACATACTTGCACATGTGTAACAAACCTTTGTCTTTGTGACTTATTTAACTTTGCCTACCTTCTCCGTCCTTACAGAGATATTTCATTCATACTAGATCATGGGGGATACATATGTAGTTGGTGACAACTGCCCTTTCTAGTTAATTACTATTGTGGGTATAGTATATATTTATATATGCATTTGTGTATATTTTTGTATTGCTATTCTGTGTGTTTGTGTGACATTATTAAAAAAACACCAAATCCATGCAAATATTGATCAGCTCTGACGATATTTGTATATTTATATCTATTACATACATCCATAAAAAGATACGCCTAAACATCACACATCCATGATCGTCGATAGTTCTAAAGGTAACGAAATTACGCGTGTCCTTTGAATCAGGGTAATTGTGCAGATATTTTTCTTTGAAAGCAAAATTACACAGAGGCTGACACACTGCCCGACAACAACATCGTCCGTATAGGCCTAATGCTGTGGAATAATGTACGTAGCTTACTGCCGCCAATCGATGAAAGGCGAATGCAGTCTATCCATATAAAAAATCTGCCTGCGTCGCATCTGCACCTGCATGCATGTAACTGTAGCGCTAACTGTTCAGGTTGATATCACCTACTTCTCAGCAGAGGGTGAAGGGCTCCACAAGGAGAACTAACAAGTAAGCAACGTGTTGAGCGCCTAGACTTGCGCATGTCATTGCACTCTGACGTCACCCGCTGCGTCCACCGTGACGGTTCTACTGAACACTGAGAGCAATGCAATCAGCAGCAGATCTTGACAGGCTTTTACAGTGTGGCAACATACACTTATAGACGTTATTACGAATTTTCTGGAAAATATCGATGTAAAAGTCGATAGTGTCGTGCGTAGCGGTCAGTAAAACAGCCTGTACTAATTATCACATGGTTGTAAATGATTGTTATTATAACATTACTATAATATTATTATAATTAATATATATATATACATATATTAATATGATGACAAATTATATATAATAATTTGTATAATAAACATAATTAATATCATATTAATGTAATATATATTAATATAATAATAATATGGAATTATATCTAATTATAGACCCATTGGTTCAGGTAGGCCTAACGGTGTCACGTCACTACGCCGCGCGCGTGATTTTTTTTCCTAGGTCAATCAAGAACATAGGGCTCTATAGTGAGCGCTGCCATTGGTTGATACAAATCACGTGCCTCAAACTCTTGTTTTATGGTGCATTCACTGCATTGTGACCCTAACCCTAACCCTAACCGTTACCCAAACCCTATTTTAAAAAATATATAAAAAATATAATTTTTAATTGTTGTAAAAATTAATTGTTGTTATTAAAATGTTGTAAATAAATCATGTAACTATTTGCGTTAATTGGAAAAAAATGTTTAAACGGATAAAGATAGAAAAATACAGAAAACAGGAAAATAATTAGAAAAGGATGGGATTCGATCCACCGAGCTTTCAGCCTTGAATTGCGTGCGGTACTCGATAGGCTATTGATGGATATTGGAATTATGAATTTTGGATGTGCTATGAATATGACGACACTGTGACGTCATTGAGCGACGAAACAAGCTCAACCAATAGCAGCGCTCACTAGAGCCCTATGTTCTTGATTGACCTAGGAAAAAAATCACGCGCGCGGCGTGCTCCGCTCCTCATCCTATGTCGGCGCCACTGTCGCAGCTAGTCGTGGCGTCTTCGAGTAGGCTTCTGGACAGCGTTATCGTTTCGCTCAGGATCGCCCTTTTCACGGCGGATTTGCGAATTTCTTGCGAATTGCCGATGTTCGCGTCCGTTATCGATTTCAGCTCTGCAACCAAAATGCACGCGCGTACGAATAATGATGGAGCTATCGGGCCTCGGATAAACATTATATGGACGCCATAAGACTTTGTAAAACAATCCATATACGCACGTTGTTATGTGTTTACCGGAACGACCGACCGGACGACTTAACTCGCGAAATGTTCATGTTTAGATCCCGACCCGTCCCGATTAAGCGGGGTAGCACTGTGCTATATGTATTCAGTTACCTGGGCCGACGTTAATGGAGCGTAAACGCTGGCTCGTGTCAAGTAGCGGCTCGTTATCTCGCTTCTCTATCGGGTTCAGCTTCTTGTTCTTGATTTTTGCCGTCACCGGTTGATACCTGCGGGCGAAACCTGTCATTAGCTGCTACGTACGTAGGGCTACTAGCTCTAGAACGGAAGCCCTTCGCTCTGCTACAGGCCTGCTCTGCCACTTCGCTCTGCCACTCTGCCTGTGGCGGAGCGAAGGGCTATAGTTCTAGATCGAGCTACGTACGCACGTACTATATTAGATACAATAATGTAACCCAAACACAGGATAGGGAGAGGGGGGTTACATTCCTCCCCCTACCCCCTATCCTGTGTTTGGGTTACATTATTGTATCTAGTACTCTATATGCGACGCTGTGCTTCTCAGTGGCACGCGGCCCTACTCAGCCGATGAAGCTTCACAAGTTATTGACAAAATATTGCTCATTGATGAGAAGGGTTGATCGATTTTCGACGTCAGTTCAATTACATATGACATTTACGCGGACATTTACATTACAGTAACATTACATATTACATTACGTAGATTAAATTACATTACATTTTGCATTAACATTTACGTTACATACGGACGTTCAGACAACATTCATATTTAGACTGATCCAAACTGCCACGACTCTCGTCTCTCTTTCCCGGATGGGGATATTTGCCTCTGTCCTAGAGCACTCCACCTACAACTGATGTAACCCTATGCCACGAGCTGCATGACGCATAGAATTTATGTACTATAGTATACAAAGGCCATCTATCTATATCATTTCTATAAACAGGACAAAGAACACGGCATAGCAATGACGATAAATTGCTGCACCGATGACGTCGCCATAGGGGCCCGCGCACAAAGAGCAGCAATTATAAGCAGTCGGGTGTCGGGTGTAGGTATAACTCACGTATAGCCGTGCTAATGAGACGCAGCAGATGGTTGCTATAACTACAACGTGCTGTTACGTACGCTTACGAAGCATTATCGGCTTCAGACGTGAATTAAAGATGACTGTTGCGAAAATCTGCTATAAGCCTACCGTTTCAATGCTGTACTTGCGCAACATTCAATGCCCTATACGCCCTTCATTGATTGTTTAGCGTTGGAGACGAGGAGTCCGTCTACTTCACACGCGATGAGCAGTAGGATAATACCTGTCATTATCATGGTGCTGAAGCGACGTATATAATTAACCCTCATCTTCCCTCAGCACCGCTTTGCGAATAAGTGCCAGATGATTGGCTTATATTATCATAATTATGTTTGCGTGTTTGTGTGCGAGCGTGCGGGCGTGCGTGTGCACGTGCGTGTGCACGTGCGTGTGCACGTGCGTGCGTGCGTGTGAGCGTGAGCGTGCGTGCGTGTGTGCGTGCGTGTGTGCGTGTGTCTGTCTGTGTGTGTATACGTGCATAATTTGTAACAGAAACTGATAGATTCCACTAGGCTTACTTAATTAAGAGCCTTTGTCTTTTTATCATTTTATCTCTGCCAGGTAGTCTATATAAATTAGGTTATATTTAGGCCTATAGGTTAGTTTATGATTAACATTATGGTATGGCGTTCGTGGATAGAATTGTCCAACCACTTGCTTAATGAGTAGAGTAACAGTAATAACGGGTTGTGGTCGCCAATCATGACTGCAGTATGTAATGCCCTCCTCGCATGCAGATAATAGTATATAGCCTACATCATTGTCACGCAGCAGCGAGAACGCGGCGTATCAATATACGTAATTGCACGCTCAGAGTATCAGGCAGCATCAAGAGCCAATAAACTGTATAGCGGTAGTAGCATGGTATAATAATATAAAACCAGCGACAGCTATAGGTGTTTGCACACAGCTCGACGAAAGTTTCAAACGTGACAGAATATAATCAGGAGTGAGATAATGACATGATATAATATCAGAAGTCATTTAAAAGTAGGACTATATTGATATTATCAGGAGTGGATAATAGAGATCTATGGTGTTCCAAAATTGCCATCGCGCGTCGTGCGATTCAAATGTGCGACGTCGCGCACGACGTCGCACGTTTCTGTTCCATAATTGCCGTCGCGTCGTGTTTTTTTATTCCTTTCTCAACCACGACGTCGCCCTTGCTCAACAACACGACGTCGCGCATTTTCAAACGCGACGTCGCCCTTTTTTAACCGTGTTCCATAAATGCCATCGCGCGGCGTGCGGCCCATCTAATTTCTAGATTTCGAAATTATGATTGTAAACGAGTATTACGTATATGAGTTCGAGCTGTGTAAAGAATACTTCCGCTCTCTTGTTTTAGTGACAATTAGATGGGCCGCACGTCGCACGGATTGCATTTATGGAACACGGTTAAAAAGGCGACGTCGCGTTTGAAAAAGGCGGACGTCGCGTTTGAAAAAAGGGCGACGTCGACGCTGTTTGAAAAGGGCGAGCGGTCGCGCGTTAGAAAAAGGGCGACCGTGGTTGAAAATGCGCGACGTCGTGTTTGACAAGGGCGACGTCGTAGTTGAGGAAGAAATAAAAAACACGACGCGACGGCAATTATGGAACAGAAATGTGCGACGTCGTGCGCGACGTCGCACATTTGAATCGCACGACGCGCGATGGCAATTTCGCTGCAGCCGCCATTGCTCTCGCGGCTGCACTGTTGCACGCTTACACTAATATATATATATATATATATATAGTGTAATGTATATATATATAGTTGTATATATATATAGTGTAATGTTATATGTATAGTGTAAAGTAAATAGTGTACTATATATATATTAGTGTAAGCGTGTAACAGTGGAGCCGCGAGAGCAATGGCGGCTGTAGCGTATATGGTTGCACGTAGGATTTGGACGGAATTTACAGGAAACTGTCGGCAATAACAGGAATTTGGTAGTAAATAGATTTCGTATTTAGTTAGCATTAGATTTTATTGAAACGCTTCAAGTGCCTGTGTATATAGTGTACGTGTATCCGTGTCCGTGGGGTGGCAACATATCTGTGCCGGTGTAGTGGTTTTGTGTTCGTGCGGGAGGAGATTCGACGCGAGCTGCTGCGTGATGAGGATGCGCAAGTAACCGCGTGAAATGGAGTGGTGGGGGCAGCGGCTGTGCCGCTAGCGCCCGTGGTTGATAGTGCGCGTGCAGGCACGAACAGCCATCGCGTCGACGTGCGGACCGGGGTGTATAATAAAAGACCTATATGATATATCTTACAAGAACTGTACGGCTGTCATCTTATCTAGCATGACCTGATAGAACCTGGGTGGGGAAGTAACACCCCCTCCCTCAACCCTGTCCTAGCCAGCGCGGAGGCCGTAGGGCCTGTCCGAACTTGGCTCGGCCGACCCCTAGTTGGCAGCGAAGGGCGCTGAGGGCCAGGCACGACGAACAACGAGGGGGACAGGTACAGAGGGACGAACGTTACAATATCTTACTTCTGCTATAAGCTTTATTCACCTGTGTAGAACGATAGACTGCCCACCTTAGTCCTCTATTACTATATAACAGCGGGCCTATTTTATCTGTTAGATTTGCGAACAATGCAGTCTGCCGCTTTTCCGTCTGTATGCCTTATACTGCAACGAATCCCGTGACTGAAAGGAAGAGGGCCTTACACATACAGCTAGCTATTCCTGTGTGCCATGGCGTTCCAGGCACGTGTTCGGCCTGCTTATATTGATTATGCAACACATGTATGATGTAGGCTAGCTGACGAAGGATGGATGCACTTCGTCTCTAGTCTGCGAGAAGGAGCACTATCATAAAAAGCTGATTGTGCGCGCGGCAGTTGCATCTAGCGAAGTTATCGATTTCTTAACACAATATTTACAAAAATACTCAGCGACCTAGCTGCCTGACTTATGTGTGTAGTCATACACATACAAGCAAGAGCTAATAATGACAAAATTGTCATTATTAGCTCCTGATACAAGTAAAGAGAGACCCGAGCAAACAAAACGCAGTGCGAAAGTAACCGAATCAAAATTTCGTTGATCGATTAATTGTTCGGAAATCGAAATTGGATTCGTGAGAAATGCGTGGGTTTGGGTTCGTGCATGCGACCTTCGAGGTACGCAGGTCGCGTTCATAGGTAAATAATGGAATATTAATGTTCGTAACACGAGCTTGGCGCAAAATTCCCACCCCTTACATACATATATAATACATAAATGTAACAATTCTATTATTATAATTATTATGATGATTATTATTATTATTATTTCTACAAAAATAAGGAGTAAATAATTCTATAATTAGGGTAGGGGAGCATGACTCCCTAAAATATGTCATGGACGATGACAAGGGAAATTCCGTGTACGATCCTTCGTCTATTTATGATTTATCATGCGTAATTTAATTAACATGAGCCCATAGATTACCTCGAACATTTAACACAACCCTCCGATATTAGACTAATAGTATATTAGTGCATGTGTTAATGTTTGGAGGACAAAAGCATCTGATACCTTACCACACACACACACACACACACACACACACACACACACCACACACACACACACAACACACACACGACACACACCACACACACACAGCACACCACACACCACACACCACACACGCACACACGCGGACACACGCCCATCACACACACACACACACACACACACACACACACACACACACACACACATATATATATATACGTTTAAATAATAGTAGTACAGCATCGCACGTGTGAAACGGCTGCATTGATGAGTGCGATGGCAAATAAGCCGCATGAGCGGGTTACCTAGCGCCCAGCGCTACTGTCCAATAATTAATCACGCGGTAAATCAAGCGATAACAATCAACGTACGGCTGCTGTGGCTGAGGGTGCTGCAGCTTCTCCTGCCGCTCTCTGTACTGCTGCATCCTCTCGATGTCATCCGCCACGCTGCTCGTCTGCAAGCGCTCCGAGCCTGTCTGCGACCGAGACGGGCTGCTCTCCGCCGGCTGCGCAGCGCCCTCTTCCGTCGACTGTGTGCTGACGATTCGGCCTCGCGTGTTGCGGCTGATCTTCGGGTACGTCGTCGGTTTCGCGTCTTTGCGCGTCGGCTTCGCGACTTCGGGCGTCGGCGCCGGTTCCTGCTCGGCGACGACGTCGTCGCGTCGCTTGTTCTTCTTCTTCGGCTTCGCGTCGTTCTTCTTCCTGCCGTCGGCTTCCACCGGCGGAATTCGTGCGGGTTTCGCGACGGGTTTGCCAACGCGTCTGCTAGCGGAAGGCTTCGTCTCGGCCGGCGCGCCGACGTCACGCGCGTCGCCGCCAAGCCCCGAGTCGTCGCTGTCCTTCGCTTCGAGCTCGTCGACGTCCGGCTCCGGCGGTGGCGCCCTCTGCGAGTCGGACGTGCCCGGCGGCTTGCGGGCGGCCTGTACGCCGAGAGAGGCGAGTGAGTTTGGCGGGAGGCGGGAGACGCGTGACGGCGTACTTTCATTCAGCGTCTGCATCGTGCTCGGTCGCTGGTGATACTTCGGCTTCTTCCCGTTCGCCTGCTCGTTCTTCTCGCCCGCCGCCGGAAAGGTGGCGGCGCTGCCGGCAGACGGGTGAGGCATGGCGGCCGTGGTGTTGTCACTCGTTTTTCGGCTGCGAGAAACGCGTGAGCTGTATAGGTGTTCGCCGTTGACGCAACACCTGCGTACGAACCCCCCAGTGTTGTCGTTATTACTAATATTATATATTGTCGTTGTTAGTCGCGTAATATATTGTCATTCGTTATCACTAATGTTATAACTTTTCATTGTTCCTAACATTATATATTGTCTTTGTAACTAACTTGAAATCTTGTCGTTGTTACTAACACTATATATTGTCGTTGTTACTAACGTTATATATTATCCTTCGTTGTCACACCTAATGTTACTAACAATGACAAGATTTTACGTTAGCAAAAACGACAGTGTATAATATTAATATCAATGACAACTTTAAACTTTAATGTTTAAAGTTGTCATTGATATTAATATTATACACTGTCGTTTTTGCTAACGTAAAATCTTGTCATTGTTAGTAACATTAGGTGTTGTCGCTGTTACTAAGATTATATATATCTAGATATAACTAAGATGATTATATATAATCGTTGTTAGTCGCGTTATATGTCGTCTTTAGTTGTTACTAGTGTTAAAGCTTGTCAGCGGTATTAACATTATATACTGTCACTGTTACTAACATTATAAATTGTCGTTGCTACTACAATGTATTGTTGTTTTTACTCACGTTAAATCTTGACGTCGTTACTCACGAAAAATCCCGTCGTTGTTAATAACACCGTTAGCAATGCACCGGTAGACTGTATATGGAAAATATTGCACTGCTCGTAAAACGTAGATATATGACATCTGTCTGCTGCTGCTGCTGCTCTTTGTATCTTTTCCACGCCGGTTAATAATCCATCTCTCTCGCCGAGCGATCTCAGCTCTACCTATTGATTTTCATAAACCGGTGATCGCTCGGGCAGTACTCTCTCGCTCTGGTGAAGTCGTCAAGGCTGCGACGAGAGTCGTCGCTCAACCTTCACACGAGTACGTTTCCTCTAACGCCTCCTGTCGCTCTGCATCCTGAAGCAATGCCAGACGCACGCGCACACCTGCACTGCCTCATGCAGACACTGCGCGTAGTGATCAATACCTGTACAACATCATCACGCGGTAAGAGTAACAAGGTAGGTACGGTCGTAGCAGCCGTGGGCGGGGCATGCGCGCTAGCGAACGCGCGACATTTTCTGCCCGTGTATACTATTGTGGCCGCGGGTATACGAGAGGCTGGACGCACGTGTGCGACCGAGGGGGGGGGTGAGTTCATCGATCCGCAATGCATCCGCCGGCGTGTCATCGTTGTCGTGCGCGAACGTTATACTTTGGATTGAGAAGCCTGCATTAGCGCGCTGTTTGTCGCCGTGCTTAATACAGGTGTTCTCGCCCGGTTTCCGATTCAAGAAAAATGCCAGGAAAATGCCAATGCCCGGTGGGTGCGAACGTGCGCGTGCTACGCACATCTGAATTCCTCACTCAGTGAATGTTTGCGATCGTTACATGTTTACGCAGATACACAGATTATACACATAATACACACATCGGTACTATACACACACTATACTATGTATTTATATGCTGCTATATACACAATTGTTTACTGATACCCCGCGGATATTTACAACGTAACCTCCCCTGTCTTTATTTGGATTTGTTACAATATGATTGTTGTAATTCCTAGTAAGTTTCGGTTCCTCGTTTTGGTTTTATTCATATTTCATATATCATTATTCTCCCCGCTATGACGTCTCGCTATCTAATAGCAGAGCATCCCATAATGGGTATATCGCGGGCAGTTACCTGCATATTGCGCACGCAATGGCTTCTAATTCGGATTCTTGAGTATAATGAAGGATATGACGCATGACTCACGTGGAGATATATTGATTTTGCTTCTTGGGTAACCTTATTAGCGTGTCACTTGCACCATGAGCATTGAGGCACGGCCGGTTAATGTATCGAGCGTAACGGCGGAACTAAGGCGGACATTCCGACATGCCGATGTTACAAACATGCCGGTATATGGCACGGTTCGTCATAATGTTTATTGTTCACAATTATCATTCATATTGCCGTCTAATCTATTGTCAAGTTTACAATGAATTCGGCCAGCCATTGTCAATGATTCATTACTTGTTTCTTATCGTTATTGCGTTTCGCGCCACTGATCTTGTTGATTTAAATGCTAATTAACCTGCCAATGAGGCTTTACAGATGGTACTTATAAATACCGTTGACACACCAAACTTTCAATGCGGTTTGATGCGCATTGATTCGCTTCCACGCGGTTAAGTACACACCAGATACGGTTGTAATACGCATCAATGCGCATTATTTTCAGTCCACATACGTAGGTGGATTGTGCAGTTCGCTTACGGTTCGTTTCAGTTCTGTTTGGCGGTGTGTCAACGAACACGGTTCTGTTCGGTTTGGGATTAGTCACTTGATGAAATCACGTGGTTTCTCGTGAAGATCTCGTTGGAAATACCCAGAATGCACCTCGCTATGACGTCAGGATTTGGAATCTCCTTTTCGCGAACCGTTCTGATCCGTATTCGGTATGTACGTAACAGAATCGTACAGAAACGAACTGAATCGTATCGGCTTTCGGTGTGTCAACGTATCACATATGAAATCGAATTATGTCATTCGGTTACAATGCGCATTGATGCGCATTGGTCAATACCGAATTCGGTGGGTCAAGGGTATTATAGTTATCAACTATTACTACTACGTAACTAGCCCGACGCGGCCGTAAGACTGTAACCTTACTGTCTTTCAATAGAATAATTTCCGGAGGTACTGTATCATATTCTTATTAGGTACGTCTATCTGGTGACAAGTTCAAGGGAGGAATTACCAATATAATATACAGATCCACAAATACCGTACACCGTCTGAAGAAACTTCAGTGAATATTTCACACTTCAGTGAATATTTCACACTTCAGTGAATATTTCACACTTCAGTGAATATTTCACACTTCAGTGAATATTTTGTATTTATATCTAAATAATGATTATTTCATATTAAACAATGAAATCCTATGACGCCATTCCCACAGTCGCATACAAGCGTGGATTCAATTCAATTCAATTTTTTTTATTTGTGTATAAGACATATTTACATTCAGTATACAACGATACATATTAGAATGAAAGGTCACAATATATAATGTGATAGATATAGCACTGGGGTGGCGAAAGACCCTCAGGTCATCAAAGTCTGCCACCCCTAAAAAACAAAAATATTAGTACATAAACGGGCAGCTGAATCATATGACTATGAGTTAATAAAGCTAGTAATTACGATAAGATCTATCTAGGTATACAAGAATCGACAAATATAACACCTCGTTGGTGTACGTAGAATGCAAGGTTCAAGTTGATTTTGATTTGTGCATTAAACGTATTTATACAGCGTGAATAAGAGTTAATTATTCTTATTTATGTTTACAAATTCGACTATTTATAATACTAATTCGAGTTTATTATAATTAACTTATTATACAGTGGAACCGTAGCCCGTAAGCGGGGCTCATGTATAGCCGCATAATTATACCTTGTATCGACGTATTGCATCAACATTATTACGTGAAGCGTCCTTTCTGCGCGCCTATAAACGGCGCGTGGGGTCTCTCTTATTTTCGTTGTCATAACAACGGGAAAAAATATCAGTGTTATAAAGCTACGGATTTCTGATCGGGTATGAGAGACCATCAATATTTATGGTATCAGCTCGATCAACCATATATAACTTGCAGATTTATGCCGAATTCAAACGGCGGCTGTGATCTTCCCCCAACCACCTCACCCGTCGTCCACCCCGTTCCTGTGGGCGCAACCAACCGTCCCTTATGACTGGCTACTCATGTCTAAGGAGTGTGCCTGCTGTTTCTACTGAGACACACCAGCTAGAGCGTCGTTGGAAATCATCATGGCTTGCACGCAGTCTTTAGACTTCCCGAGCTCTTCCACCGTCCCTGCAACGGCAACAATAGCTTACGTTTGTATTTAACGGTTAGCGTGCAGCGGCTCATGAACTGTTCGCGTTAAACTTCTCTACGAACATTCCTTATCGATATTGCACAGCGTCAAGTAACTGTGACAACACCCTTTTATTATCCGTTCCTGTGTGTGTGTGTGTGTGTGTGTGTGTGTGTGTGTGTGTGTGTGACGCGCGTGCGCACCTTGTACGCGAGGGGAGTCGTTGTTGTTCCTGAGATAAACAAGGGAGAGCGGAACACGATCGTTCTCGCTCCAGCTGCTAAGTACACGAGTCCCGCGCTTTCCGGAAGTCGTCATTAATCACTGGCCGTCGCGACGTGCACGGCGCGCATCTTTCCACTCCCCCCCCCCTTGTTCACGCACGCGAGAGGATGGACCGGTCAACCCGACTATAATTTCCCCTAACGGACTCGAGGGAGGCGTCTGCGGCTGCGTTGTCAGTCACTCTATCACCGTTGTTCGGTGGCCGTCGTTCGCTCCATCTGGCGCCCGCTGCTTGTTCCTAGGTTGATATACCGGTGCAGTACACTGACGTGCAGTCGAAAGTTTTGTCTTAAAACGCGATCCGCCGGGAGAAGCTATACCTCGTGCGTGCTACTAAAAGAGACAGCGCCGCAGCAACGTCACACCGCCCTCAGTCATCGCCTCGACTACGTAACAGGGAGAATGGGTGAACAGCCTGCGTCGTTCTACTGGCTCCTGTTTGTCGTGATCGTATCATGCGCTTCTCGGTCGGCTTCGGCTAGCAGCGCTTCGGGTGCATCTAGTGAGAATGATGTGCAGCCGCCGGAGGAGGAGGCTTCGGCGGAGAGCGCAATCGCTAACTATCCCGACGTCGCCGAGAGTTCCATGCCGACAGAGTCCGCGGCGTCGGTCTTACCATTCACCACCCCTAGCAGCAGTACCAGCAGCAGTACCAGCAGCAGTGTCGGTGTGACCGAGGCTTCCACTGTCGGGGACTGGACAACACACGCGTCGATGGTAGGCCCGAAGCCCACGATCAACCAGGCAGTCGTCGGGATGGTGCAATTCTTGCAGAAGGAGATGGCCGAGCTGCGGGGTGCGCAGCAGGAGGAACACGACAAGGTGGCGCTGCTGCGAGCACAGATGGAGATGCAACAGCTTGTCAACGCACAGGTATATATGTATATACAAGTAGAATAAAACTAATAGGCCCCCTATATACATATAATAAATATATGCATACTCACACGCGCGCGGACACACGCACGCACATGCACACACACGCACACACACACACACATAACGTCCGTGTGTGTGTTGTGTGTATACGCGTGTAAAAGAGTGAAGAGTGATGAGCGCGAGAGCGAGACCGAGGAGTGACAACGAATGAGCCAGAGAAAAATACCATTTTTACCGCAGTGCCGAGAGGAAACTGTGGAACGTTACTTCGCGATGTGAGAGAGGGAACTGTATCAACATTGCTCCACGGTGTAACAAGGAACTGTGAGAACATTGCTCCGCGGTGTGACAGGGAACTGTGAGAACATTGCTCCGCGGTGTGACAGGGAACTGTGAGAACATTGCTCCGCGGTGTGACAGGGAACTGTGAGAACATTGTTCCGCGGTGAGAGAGGGAACTGTATCAAAATTGCTCCGCGGTGTGACAGGGAACTGTGAGAACATTGCTCCGCGATGTGAGAGTGAACTGTGAGAACATTGCTCCGCGATGTGAGAGTGAACTGTGAGAACATTGCTCCGCGGTGAGAGAGGGAACTGAGTAAACATTGCTCCGCGGTGAGAGAGGGAACTGTGAGAACATTACTCCGCGATGTGAGAGTGAACTGTGGGAACATTGCTCACCGATAAGTCGTCGCGGGTCCACCTGGAGACGAGGGCTCCTATCTGTGCTCCCGGACAGCTGGTCACGACGTCGGCACTCCTGTAAATCGAAAATGCGAGGGCACTCGTTTACGCACCACACTCACAACCACCACCTATACGAGTGAGACATTCGGACGCTTCATCTCACTATAGTGTGTGCTATATACTATGACTATATATGACTCATATACATGCTACTTATGACATAAACTAGACTTTGTAAAAAGTCATGAGGCATTTAGAGATTATTCTCATAATATGTTGCCCTCGCCACGTTTAGCTTCACGTTACAGAGTTGTACCTCACCTCTGCTACTGAAATCGTGCATCTATAAACTAAATGGGGAGTAAATTACGTGTGCAGAGCGTCTTTAAATCTGAGGCCTGTCGTGCACTCAAAACGTTATACGTGTCATACCACCGGCCTCGACACTGCTCTCTCAATATATCCCTCGCAATCACACTAATACCATAGTCTCTCACAGCCACCTAGCTGACTCTATCACTAACCCATGTTCCTCCTAGAGTAAAGTACTCGTATAGTAGCTGATGTCACCATTACACTACCTCTCCCCCTCTCCCCCTCTCTCTCTCTTCTCTCTCTCTCACACTACAACCAGGGCCGTAGCGTGAAACAATTCCAAGAGATGTGGGGTAGATATTTAGTTGTTAATGAAGGGGGAGGTGTGAAGCAGTGGTGAGGTCGGCGTGCGACGAGGGTTTTACGGTTGCATCCATGATCATTGACACTCAGGGGCGTAGCTACGGGGAGGCCTGGGGGGCACGTGCCCCCCACAAATTTTCTGTGCCCTCCCAGGTGCCCCCCCCCACTAAAAATTCATGCTTGATAAAAAAAATTGAATTAAAAATAATGCCGTTAGAACAGTATAATACAAAAAAAGAGGGTTCAAACCACATTTTAGTAAAGGGTTTTACGGTTGCATCCATGATCATTGACACTCAGGGGCGTAGCTACGGGGGGCCTGGGGGGGGCACGTGCCCCCCACAAA
>NW_014577444.1:256278-270758 GCF_000485595.1 Priapulus caudatus
CCCCGCTGAAAAAACCCTAGCTACGCCACACTTTAACGGTTATTTACATTTACTAGGATTTTATTAAATTTTTCCCCAAAATCTGTCGGTGTCAGCTTTCCCCCCTTGGGGTCCTCCTCCGCCCCGAGGCCACGGCCCTGGCCACTAACACATGGCTCTCTCATTACTACCTGTCCAACAGCAGTGATCTGACGGGCTGGGGAGGGCCGAGCATGGCCAACGTCTGTAGCTCAAGCAGCCAGTAGAGGCCGTCGCAGTCGCCGTCGTCGGCGCTGTTTCCCGTGTCCTTGTCGCCATCGGGGCTTGAGCGAATCGCCTCGTCGGCGTCGCCAGGCAGCCGGCGCGTCACCTGACCCGCTCCGCTCGTCGGCGCGTCCGTCGGCGCGTCCGTCGGCGCGTCCGTCGACTCGACAGTGGCGCTGTCGTTCGTCTCCGATCCGGCAACGCGCGACGGCAGCGCCGCCGGTCCTCGTAAGGAGCGACGATGGTGCCCCCTGCGCACCGATCTCTTGCCGTGCTTATCGCACGCGACCAGTAGCGTTGGCTTTGCGCATGCGCCGGCGGATAAAATGCAATCGCTACACGCTTCGTTGCTGTCATCACTCAGATCTATCTCGAATGCCGTGTACATTTCAGAGAGCGGCAAGCCCTGCGCGACTGTCGGAGGAGACCGCGATGACATCATCCGTCCCAGTGACAGCGATGACGTCATCCGTCCCGGTGACCGCGATGGCGTCATTCGTCCCGGTGACCGAGATGACGTCACCTGACGCGGTGACTGCGATGACGTCATGTGTCTCGCACGCGACGAAGCCCCGGTCCGCCCGGGGAACCGCAGTGACATCCTCCGTCCTGCCGCCGCGTCCGTCGCTCTAAGTTCTGCGTTACCCAACGACGTGACGCCGCGCTCGCACGCAAACGAATGTCGGGCGCGCGGTGAGTACGGCTTGGCGTGCCTGTCGGTCGAGGGATAGGTGGCGGTGGCGTCGTTCGCGAGAGCGGGGGAGCGAACAGGAATGGGAATTGCGAGGTCAGACGAATCGCACTCGATTGCCGCGCGACGGCCTCCGACGATGTTAACGCAGCGAGACGGTCGCCGGCTGGACGTATTCACAGCGTACGTGCGCGTGCCGCCGAGCGCTACCGAATTCGCCGACGACGGCGGGCTCTCTCGCCTTGTCTCGCCTCCCCCGCTGCCGTTCCCCTCGTCACCCGGGCTCTCCGGCTGCGTGGTGTGCTCGCCCGCCGCCCACCGGTCGCCGCGATCCGCGACGGCTTCCTTCCTGCCGCGATCCCCCCGCCAGAGGTCGCTCTCGACGTTGACTACGTGAACGCCGCCCTCGTACGTGCCGACGAGCAGCTGGTGGCCGACGGCGAGGATCGACGACACCCTCACGTCGCGCTGCTTCGCCGCGTCGCCGCCAGGCGGCGAGAGCGTGCACTCGTGGAGGCAGCGAAGGGTGCGAGGGTCCCACAGTGTCAGCAGGGAGGAGCCCTTGAGGCTGATCCATGCTCCGTCGTCACTCCCCTCCACGGCATGCACCTGGTCGGCTGGACTGCAGGACACTTGGAAGCAGTCAGTCTCCACGAGAGACCTGCGCGCGCATAGGCGCAACGACGAAACCAGGGGCCCGTTGTGAGAATCATCGTAAATAGTTTACATATTAATTACATAATAAATTCAAAATATTATAATCTTTTAAATAAAGTGACGTGCAAATGTTATGATACTTTAGACTTATGATAGTCATTATTATGTTTTTGAAAACGTCGTCGGAAACATCGAATAAGTTTTTGATCCTAGGTTACCTGCCTAGCAGACCTAATCTAGGATAGACATATTGTACATATTATATACCTAATAATATATTAATTGTACATTTACATTAATTATACAATTTATTACTATACATTAATAATTATTTAGATTTATAAATATTAATTTATTATTTTATACAATTAATTATTACATTTATATTTATACATTATTCTAAGTTATGCATAGGCCTATGTGCGTGCGTGCGTGCGTGCGTGTGTGTGTGTGTATGTGTGCGTGTGTGTGTATGTGTGTGGGGTGCATGTGTGTGTGCGTGCGTGTGTGCGTGTGTGTGTAAAGGGCCGGACACACCAGGCGATGCCATCGGCCGATGGCATCGGCGTGAAAATCGCCTGGTGTGTCCACTAAATCGCCGCCGATGCCATCGGGCGATTGTACAATTCATCAGCCAATCAGAGTTCATCAGCCAAGCGCGCTGCGCCAGCTGCGCGCGCAAGAATCGTGCGATGCCATCGGCCGATGCCATCGCCCGATGGCATCGCCTGGTGTTTCCACGATTGCGCGATGCCATCGGCCGATCATCGGCCGATGGCATCGCCTGGTGTGTCCGCGACTGCCCGATGCCATCGGCCGATGGCATCGCCTGGTGTGTCCGGCCCTTAACTGGGGAATGTGCAAGCTTGAGACGAGATACATGTAAAGCATAAGTTAGAGCGGGAGCAAAACAACAGATGTTGCATGGTCGAAGCAATGCGAATCAGTCCCTGATCTGACGAGAACGCCCACCCGAACTCACGGTGAAACTTACTCGGCTTCGAGAATGAATATGCGATTCCCACAACCACACCAGAGCCTGCCGTCGATGAACGCCAGGCAGGTGACGGGTGGCGCTGCGACGCACACGTTACGCAGTACTTTTTCTCCCTGCCAACACGAGGCAATTGCATTTGTCATTCACACTCAAATGGTAATGTCCCGCGTTCTCCTTATGCAATATAATTATGCGAAGCCTTGGCAGAATGTTCGCTTGGTAAACCATATGTGCATATATATATATATATATATATATATATATATATTGAGAAATCGTTTGACTTCGCGTGGAAGAGGCCTGCTTATCTCGAATCTTCGTGTTCGTATAAAACATATATATATATTTATTTATTTATTTATTATATATATATATTTATTTATATTTAAATATAAAATACACGAATATATTTTTATATACATATAAATACCTGTATGAGAGTTATAGTCCCATCTGCCAAGCCTACAGCCACCATGTCACGGGACACGTACAGCATGCATAGAGGTATGTCCTGCAGTGCGATACTAAACAACGACTGCCTGCAATAACAGCGACAATAATGGGATAGAAATTACATGAACATTGCGCATTTAGTCATTTAATCACCAATCCGCAAACGTATTTGGTTGTATTCATCATTCGAACACCATGAAGTATAGCTCGCGCTGCGTTTCAGTTCACGCAGAGCTGCTCATGGTGAATCGTATATGCTAGCTCTGACGTATTAGAATGGTAGCCCAAATAACCATTCAATTAACATATAAGGCCGGGCACATGATTGCCACAACTACTTTTTCACTAAGTCTATTAGCCCGGGATATGATAGCTCGGGGATGTGATGGCCCGTCGTGGACATCATAGTTAAGTATGAATCGCATTTATGGGCAACCTACTCATATTCATCCTTAGTGCTGAGCATCTGCAGCTTACAGTCAGCCGTGCACAGAACTAATGCTGCCCTCTCGTGGCAGAATGTTGCGCACGTGGTTGTAGCATTTAACTGCAAATAGAACCAATCGCAGATAGCTCCGATAGTAACTAGTATAATATATATTTAACGTGTATAATAATTTTGATAGCTACTACACTACTACAGCACTAGACGCATTCAATCCACACGTACACGCCCACACACGCACGCGCACACACTCGCCTATACGCACGCTCACACACATGCGAACACGCGCGCCACACCGGCACACATACTATGACCAATCACCCACACCTAACCTATATGTTACGTTCACAGTGTATGTATTCTATAGCTGGAAGTTTATTTAATGTTTAATATAGTTTTACGGAAACCAAATAAACATCGCTAACTAACCAATTTGTGTATTTAACCATAATAACTTATTACATTTCGATCTGTTTCGTTGAAAGCCGCGGTGTTCGCTTCTACGTACACTTATTCTGCATATTATGCGAGGAACCTTATTAAATTGAAATCATGCCTGTATGACGCTGCTATAGTTATCGTCGCTCACACGGTACACTGTAGTCTTTCCCTCAGTGGACTCGCTGACCCATATTGTACCTGCAAAAGACATGTACACATAAGTACCTACGACTCGATAATCATTATACAGGCCGCCCACGAAATTGTCTGAAAATAAATGCATCGCCATTTCGGCGGGTGATCGGCAAAACAAGCGTTTATTATAAACTAAACTAATCGTAATTCAAGAGAAAAATTACTGACCGACGGCACCACTTAACTCCTTTGTGTTCATTCATCCACCTTTGGGGTGGTATTTTTAAGATACTATATACAAATGAGATTGGTATGTTATAGTAAACCAGGAGTAAAAATACCAGAATCGCTCATTCTATTATGCTTCTCATGATATCTCATGTTATTGTCATAGCAAGTAATATCTCTGTTTGATCGATTTCTCACAGATTATCGAGAGATCGATCGATTTATCGGGGTCTTACATACGCGACAAAAATTAAACACGGTTATTTTAGATAAAATTTATTTAAGATGAAATTTTGAAAATCACAATTCATATTGTATAGCAAGACTTGATACTGCAGCTGGCAATGACTTCTCCCCGTTCTTCCCCCATAACAATGCACCTTCTTGTTTTCCCTCTCCTGCTAACTTTTCAAGGTTACCTTCGCCGTCAAGGATGGCGCGGTAAGAGTGACTCATGCTGCAGCGCTCTGCCGCCGCGACGCCAGAGCCATCGATGTGCAGCGAGTCGGCCCTCTGTCTGCTCATGGCAGCTGCCTTCTCTCCCAGCAGAAGCATCTTTGTGTAGTATGCCTGTTTCACGGCTATGTCTTTGCGGTTGGGGAATGGTTTCAGCGCCGTGTATGCGATCTGCGAAATGCGTGCGGCCAGCGTGGTTTTGATTATATAAAGACTACATACATATAGTTTACGTGCTCTACATTATATATCACATTAATCACATTATGTATAACTAACGTCAGAGATTTGCATCACATAATAACACCACACATTATATTAGTGTAGTACATTACATATTGTAAATATCTGATAATATAATATATATATATATATATATATATATATATATATATATATATATATATATATATATTATATATATATATATATCAAGAGCGCATTGCAAGCAGCATTTCATAGCATTGCAAGAGCGCATTACGCTCTTGAAATATATATATATATACTCTACTAGTTATTTTTCTACCATTTTTATTCTTTATTGCTCTCTATGTGTTTATATATAAGTTACCTTGCTATACTATAAATTACGATGTTGCATGTCATTCTCGAACAAAAAACGATAATACCATAGACAGTAATTAACTCACCCAGACCCAGTATCTAACGTTCTGTTGTTTTCCCGCTCTATATTTGGTTACCTTGACGAGAGTTTCGGTATCGCAGAGTGACCCTGGCAGACTCTTCAGCGAGCAGATGACGGTGGAGTAGTCGTTAATAGAGAGCAGCTGATATTCGAGCATCGAGAGCACGGCAAGGGAGAAACGCAGGAGAGACTTAGCTCCGTCTATGAGAAAGCAGTCCCACACGTGCAGCATCACCTGGGAAGCATAGAGGTGGCGACATAATTTATCATAAAAAATCTAACATAATAACGTTAATGCATTATTAACAACAAAACTTAACATGGAACATATAGAACATATAACATAGAACCATATTTTAGGGCTTTATCTCTGGTGCTATAGAAACTATAATTATTCGGGACGCTCCACTCAATGGACTTCATTGTTATATACTTAACCGGCTGGTTTGATATGAAGATATAAGTATTTAATTAAATATGACTGGATGGATTGAAATGCCGAGCACATTATTGTTTATGTATTTGGGTTTTAATGCGATAACGGAACCAACTAATCAAACCGACAATATAAATTACGGACAAATTTCTTCCAGGATCTGCATATACGATACGGGAATGAGACTGGAGGTGGGAAATGACAGTGCGAGTGTGACCAACTACATCCGCGTCACTCAGATGTGTGTCGCGTCGCGGCTACGTAGAGCACGCGGGGAGAGACAAAGTCCGACGCGAGACGCGCTTCCTATGTGCAGACGCCTGGACGCCGGCCGCGGCAGAGTAAACAAACAAACAAGCGATTAACCACCGCGTCCAGCTGCTGTCCTTCACGTTAGAAGTGGTGTCGAATGTCGGGACATAGCGAGAATCACGCCGCGACGCGATCCGCAAACTCCAGACTGAACAGTCATTCTACTGTCCGCTCGGCGGCGTGGCCGATCACGGAACGAAAACGAGACACCTAGCTCGGGCATGTTTCCAATGGAGTGTGGCTGTTTTATTTTGATAGTATATATTACGCGCGCGCACACACACACACATACGCGCGCTCCCACCCCCACACACCAATATATATATATATATATATATAATTATTATATATATATTATATATATATATATATATATGTATATATCATGTGTGTGTGTGTGTGTGTATGTGCGTGCGTGGTGTGTGTGTGTGTGTGTGTGTGTGTGTGTGTGTGTGTTGTGTGTGTTGTGTGTGAGTGTGTGTGTGTGTGTGTGTGTGTGTGTGTGTGTGTGCGTGCGTGTGTATGCGTGCGTGTGAGCCAGTTAGTAGGAAAGCGCGCGTGCGCACCTTGTACGCGAGTGGAGTCGTTGTTGTTCCTGAGATCAAACAAGGGAGAGCGGAAACACGATCGTTCTCGCTCCAGCTGCTAAGTACACGAGTCCGCGGCTTTCCGGAAGTCGTTCATTAATCACTCGCCGTCGCGACGTGCCCGGCGCGCATCTTTCCACTCCCCCCCCCCCCCCTTGTTCACGCACGCGAGAGGATGGACCGGTCAACCGACTATAGTTTCCCCTAACGGACTCGAGGGAGGCGTCTGCGGCTTGCGTTGTCAGTCACTCTATCACCGTTGTTCGGTGGCCGTCGTTCGCTCCATCTGGCGCCCGCTGCTTGCTCCTAGGTTGATATACCGGTGCAGTACACTGACGTGCAGTCGAAAGTTTTGTCTTAAAACCCGATCCGCCGGGAGAAGCTATACCTCGTGCTTGCTACTAAAGAGGACAGCGCCGCAGCGACGTCACACCGCCCTCAGTCATCGCTCCGACTACGTAACAGGCGAGAATGGGTGAACAGCCTGCATCGTTCTACTGGCTCCTATTTATCGTGATCGTATCATGCGCTTCTCGGTCGGCTTCGGCTAGCAGCGCTTCGGGTGCATCTAGTGAGAATGATGTGCAGCCGCCGGAGGAGGAGGCTTCGGCGGAGAGCGCAATCGCTAACTATCCGACGTCGCCGAGAGTTCCATGCCGACAGAGTCCGCGCGGTCGGTCTTACCATTCACCACCCTAGCAGCAGTACCAGCAGCAGTGTCGGTGCGACCGAGGCTTCCACTGTCGGGACTGGACAACACACACGCGTCGATGGTAGGCCGAAGCCCACGATCAACCAGGCAGTCGTCGGATGGTGCAATTCTTGCAGAAGGAGATGGCCGAGCTGCGGGGCGCGCAGCAGGAGGAACACGACAAGGTGGCGCTACTGCGAGCACAGATGGAGAATGCCAACAGCTTGTCAACGCACAGGTAATAATGTATATACAAGTAGAATAAAACTAATAGGCCCCCTATATACATATAATAAATATATGCATACTCACACGCGCACGCACATGCACGCACATGCACACACACACACAACACACACACACACACACACACCACACACACACACATATATATCTCAGGAGCTAATAATGACAAATTTGTCATTATTATCTACTGATATATATATTATATATATATATATATATCGACTGCACATTGGCCGAGTGTTTTTGGCTGGCGGTGTCTCATAATGGTAAACACTGATGTCAGTGCTCTCCGTGCTGTTGCATCAACAGGTGTTACCCCGGCCGAGTTTACTGCACACGCTTCGTGGGCGCCCATCGTGCCTAGCTCTCGCAACTGTCACTGTGTTTGTGTCGGGAGAGCGTTATGCCGAGTCTTGGGTGGGGGCTAAAGCCCAGAAGGCGGGGTCCAGCGATATCACTGTCACGGCTCCCGACTCTGTTACCATAAGCACGTACGGTCGTGGCATAGGCTGCGAGGGGCGCGCGACGATGTGAGGGGAGTGCAACGAACTGGCCTGACCGCGAAGACCACGTTTTTTTGACAGGTTTTAGAGATATACGGACGATTTACGAGTAGAGATTAACAGTTTATCGTAACCTTAGATAGTTATCTTGCGTCGTATAGATATCCTTTGAGTATTGTTAGACCTACAGATGCAGCTGCGCCTGCATTGCTCAGTCAGTAAGAGCGAACATACATTCAAACTTTAAACCTATATGTACACACACACACACACACACACACACACACACACACACACACCACACACACACACACACACACTTCACACACACCAAAGAGTCATTCTAGGCAAGCGTCAATGACAGGATTGGCAGCTAACACAGGGCTGTCTATACTCTATTTCCTAGATTGTTAGCTTCCCCAATCAATGACAGATTAAAATTGTGTTTTGTTTACGAAACTAGCACACTTGACACATCTTTGCTTTGTCTATAGCTTCTTCGTGCAGAAGAAAAGAACAACGAGAAGATGTCGACAATGACACGTGAGGTTAGTTGACTGCGCAATCATATATTCAGAGTCAAGTCATACCAGTAGACGGAAAAAGTTCTCAATTATTAATAATTATAAATATGTAACACGTAGTAGCATGAAAATACTATATGATAGCATGCACTACACACACAGAGTACGCGCGCGCGCGCGTGTGTGTGTGTGTGTGTGTGTGTGTGTGTGTGTGTGTGTGTGTGTGTGTGTGTGTGTGTGAGCGTGGTGAGGGCGAAGGCGAGGGCATGCATGTTCAATGTTCATGATAATAGTACTTGTGAAATCATATCTGATTTCTTCTCTTCTTGCCCGTTGGGATTCAATATAAACTTCAGAGTCGGCTATTTTTAGCAAGTTATAAAAATGTTTGGATGTTTTGCTACCGCAGCTGACTCTCCTCATCACCGAGTTCCAGCAGACTCGAGAAGAAGTCGCAGGCAACATTACAGACATCTGGCAAGTGCTCAAAGATCAGGATTTTGAATCGATAAAAGCAATAGGTCGTTTGAACAGCATCACGATGGAACTGACTGAGAGGTTGGTGGCTTAGTTGTAAGAATGCCGTACGACAGGGGCGCATGCGTACATTTGTTACGAATGTGTTTGTTGTCGTTTCGGAACAATGGAAGGAACGAGATAGAGAGATTACTTCTGTGAAAATTTTAAATAATAAAAAAAAAATATATATATGTGCGTGTGTGTGCGTGCGTGCGTGTGCGCGCCTGTGTGTGTGCGCGTGCGTGTGCGTAGGTGTCCATAGCTCAGAGGTCGTTTCATCTGATAAATCCCACTGACGATGATCATGATTGTGCATTCAGACAGGCGACCGACCACAAACAGACGCAGAAGCAACAGGGCATGATGTCGGCGCTAGTCGACCGACTCTCGCTCGACCTGACCGACCTCGTCGGCCAGTACCGCCACAACCTCCCGACGCTCGAGCTCGTCAGCCAACAGGGGGCGCAGCTGCAGGTCATGGGTGAGCAACTCGATCGTCTGCGGGGGCAGGTCGATGACGTCATCGCCGGCGACGACTGGCAGCATGCGCTGACGAAGCGTGTCGACGACAACTCAGCGGGAGTCGAGGCGCTCGCGTACTCGCTGGCGGGCGTCGCCGAGGAAGCGGCCGACGTCGTCGGCAGACTAAACTACAGCGAGGTGAGTTAATACAGTCAAGCCCGTACGTAGTGAGGCGTGTGATACAATCAAGCACGTACACCGCGCGGTGGGCAATGTTGTCAAGCCTGCTCACGGCGAAGTGTAGACTGGTGTCCGTTCTATGTGGTTTAACTCATTAACTCTTTAACTCTATTAGTGCCACCTAAGAGAACCGCTAAGCAAGCGTCCTTTATATACAGGTGTCCGTTCTTTAGAGGTAACCGCTAACACCGATTCGACTCTAACAGGTGCGGCTGGAGGGTTTCAAGCGCGAAGTCGCTGTCGTCGGCGCCAAACTCGACGTCATTGCCGACGACCTGGACACCTTCGAGAACAGTACGTCGCTCGATCTCGAAGGGAAATCAATCGAGATGCAACTGCAGGCGTCGCGCCGCGAGGCAACGGAGCGAGACGTCGCGAGCCTATTCACTGCGCTGGACAAACTCGCCGACGCGCACGAGGCGTCGACGGCCGACGTCGCCGACGTCGTCGACGACGTGTTCCGGCTGCGCAACACGCTGCGCGAAGAGTTGCTGCGCATCAACGAGACGGAGAGAGACGTCGACGCGCTGAACAGCAGCGTGCGCGCGCACATCGACCGCAGCGCCGCCGACGCGGAGCCGAGGAACCGCTACCACAGCGTCAGCTCGCTCGCCAACGAGACAGCCGACGGTGGCGACATCTTCGGCGAGTCGCGATTCCGCGCGTCGATGCGGACCCGACTCGGCGACGTCGAGCGCCGCGTAGGGGCGCTACAGGCGACCTGCGAGCGAGCCGAGACGAACTCGCAACGTCTCGGCAAGATCCTGCTTGACAACTCGGACGGGGAGGCCGGCGATAGCAGCGGCGACGGCGACGGCCCGTTCCCGGCCGCCGACAACGTCATTCCCGTCGACGCGCTCGAGCTGTGGAAGGCCGGCGTTGACACGACGCTTACCAACCTTGAGACGACGTTCTCGGCCGAGCTCGCCTCTCTCGCCGCCAACGTCACACGCGTGACGTCACGGCTATCGAACGTCGACGACGACGAGGAGGAGAGGGACACGGCGAAGGCTGTAAGCGGGCTGGAGTTCTCGCTGAGTCAGATGCAGACAGCGCTAGATGTGCTGCAGATCGGACAGGCGGAGCTGGAGAGCAGGACGCTGAGTCACGGAGATGAGGTGACGAGGCTGGCGAGCAAGGTGCGCGCCGACCAGTACAACCTCGTCGATCTGCAGAACACGATGTTCAACTACTCGCTGCAGGCGTGCAGGGACGTCAACGAAAATCTGCAGCAGAATCTCAAGATATCCAACGTCGAGGTAAGGGGGGGTGGCTCCCTATAGTGTATCACATTCATTTTAGCATCTATCCACCCCAAGATTTACATTGAATGTCCGCGCATATTGTTACTTGTCATTATCATTACTAGTCTTAACCGGGCAGCATATTTGCAATTCTTCACATATATGTTGTTCGTGAGGCCATATATAAGGAAACAAATATGTAGAGAGAGAAAGCGAAAGAACAATAAAGATAGCGTGAGAAGGAGAGATAATGGGAGGCAAGCGAAAAAAATATTTGTGACTGATTTTATTCTATAACTGCGTGACAGCAATTCTAATGTGCGAGATAGCACAGTTGTAGGTCCAGCTACTATACTTCGTCACTATATTGCATGACTGCATACATTCAGGTGAAGTACCACCAATTGGAGAATTCCCTGGAAGAGCAACGAACCAGCATTATACTCATCGGTAACAAAGTCAATGCAATGGCATCCCGCAGTATTACAGACGAACTCAGTAGCAAACTGCGCTCACTCCGGACCGAGGTAGGGGATGAAACGAATAATTTTGTTAGCATGGATTAATCGACATCTGTCTCTATATGTTCGTGTCTCATAATCTGTATTTACTTGTTGCTTCGTAACGCTCACACGTGTCACACTCGTAACCTAGGTGGATTCCGCTATCGATAAGATTCCAAAGGCTGTCGATGTGCTGGAGGCTCTTGACCACCAGGTGGCGCAGTTCGTTTATCAACTGCCCGAGGACTGTAGTATGAGGACAGTGCCAGTACGATACGAGAGCTACAGCAGTGGAGTGTATCTCATCAAACCCAACAACTTAAACGAGTCCGTACGGGTAGGTGTCAAGAATTAAATGAGATAGTATATACAGACTGCTGATAAATTAGACTGCTAGCAGACACGGATACATTGCTCATCAAATTGCCTCAGCACTACATATCGTATGAATTCTTGCTTTTCGTCTTCTCATTCTGGCACTCGTACCTCGCGTTCACAGGTATTCTGTGACGTTGACGAAGCTGGAGACATGTGGACAGTCATACAGAGAAGATTGGATGGGTAAGTAACAACGAAATATGTAAGGGGCAACGTACGATTACACCTGGAGGTAGACATATATAACACCCGTTTTCATGCGTGTCAGTCGTTCTAACCCGTACATTTTTGTGGCTCTTTGATGCTTATTCGAGGGGGGAGAACGACGGAGGAAGTCCATTTTCAGTTTCCCATGTTAAAAATGAACTTGTTTCCAATTAAAAAAATTGTATTTCGCGCGTTCCGGTAACTTTATTTGGTATTTTATCATAATTAAAACTGTCCGATCCGGCGTCCAGAAAATAACCGCACACTTCTTTCTTCGTAGGTCCGTCGACTTCTACCGTACGTGGACCGACTACCGCGACGGGTTCGGTACGGCCGCTGGCGAGTACTGGCTGGGCAACGAGCACATTCACGCGATCACGCGCACGGGCAACTACTCGCTGCGCGTCGACATGTGGGACGCCGACGGCACCTATCGCTACGCCACCTACGAAGAGTTCTCGGTCGCCGACGCCGCCGACGACTACCGTCTGCAGTTGAACGGCTACGGCGGCAACGCCACCGACGCGATGATGTATCACAGCAACATGCGCTTCAGCACGCGCGACCGCGACAACGACGTGAGCAGCAGCCACTGCGCGCGCTTCTACCAGGGCGGCTGGTGGTACACGCACTGCCAGACGACGAACCTCAACGGCGAGTTCAAGGTCGGCATGACGTGGTTCGACCGCGACACGAACGACTGGACGCAACTGGCCAAGGTCGTAATGAAGGTCAGACCGATATAGAGGGTCTACTTATCAAGGTCGTGATGATGGTTAGACCGATATAGAGGGCGTCCTTATCAAGGTCGTGATGAAGGTCAGACCGATATAGAGGGCGTCCTTATCAAGGTCGTGATGATGGTTAGACGGATATAGAGGGCGTACTTATCAAGGTCGTGATGAAGGCTAGACCGATATAGAGAGCGTACTGTTCAAGGTCGTGACGAAGGTCAGACCGAAATAGTGGGGGTACGGACTAGTGTGGTGATCAAGGTCAGACCGATATAGAGGGCGTGCTTATCAAGGTCGTGAGGAAGGTTAGGCCAATATAGAGGGCGTACTTATCAAGGTCGATATGGGGCGCACGTGTGCGTACCGGCGGGGAGGGGGGATCATGATGAAATTCAACTCGATATAGGGCGTAATAATCAAGATTGTGCAAGAATGCAATTAAGCCGATGTAGTGTGTATGTCGACGTACGGTCTTGCTCGTTGTGAATCTCGCAGGCAATTACGAGACGTATTTATGAAATAAAACATATATAGATATTCGTTAGCACCTGTAGAAATGATTCGTAGATATCTCATATATAGATCATATGTGATATATGTCTGTATATGTAATAAAATGGCTATGTGCCAAGAAAAACCACTAAATTTCCTTATTCTTTGTCAAAATGAAACATTTGTAAACGCCCAGTTGTTCTTCCGTTCACAGTCACAAGGTATGAGTATATCTATGCAAACGAGAGTGAATAATAACACAGGTGTTTCTATTCACACCTGAAATAATATATATATATATTGGGAATTGTATAGATTTTGTATGTTCATGTTAACACCTCGTAAACATCATAGCTCTGTCGTTATCTCTTGGACAGGTAAGACAAGCGATCCGTATTCTTAGCTATCATGTTTGGCTCGTGAGAAGTGAAGAGAACGGTATATTAAAATACCAAGTCAACCGGAGTCGTCACCGTGCACTTAGATTCTCTTCCAAGCATTCTCGAATTTCGAATGTAAGCTTTCATGTTTCCATGCTCCTGAGTATCGGAGCGCAAATAGACAAGATGGCGGCGATCGACGTGCTCCCCATCTCTCTCTCTCGCGCGCGCGCTCTCTCTCTCTCTCTCTCTCTCTCTCTCTCTCTCTCTCTCTCTCTCTCTCTCTCTCTCTCTCTCTCTCTGTCTCTCGCTCACACACACACACACACACACTCTCCCTCTATCTCTCTTTCCCCTTCCACTCCCTCCTTCGGCCCCTTAATATCATAGATGAGTGAGTCAAGAATGGCGGCTCGGCGTTTATCGCTGCGACTCACCCTCGAACGGCAAGCGACGGCCGTAAGAAGAGCGGCATCAGCCAGGTGACGGTGATGTTGGTGATATCGACGTGCAGTTGGCCGAGGTGCGCGCTCAGTCGAGGCAGCTCGGCGTCGATCAGCTCTCGCAGCACCTCCTGATGGGCCAGCGCCCCCTGGAGTTCTCCGGCGAAGTAACTCGGCGACAGCAGTT
>NW_014577444.1:273600-292127 GCF_000485595.1 Priapulus caudatus
GGCGCGCACACTATTCGCTATAAGAACAGTTGTATAATAAATTTAATAATACTTAACAACAATTACCAAACGATGATAAATTATGATAATTAATATTATACTCATGATAAGTAATAAATGAATTAAATCAACTGCAGAAATTCCCGGCAAACATTAAGGTGTCTTGTGACCTGTTTTTACGAATTCGCGTATCATCCTCACCTCCGCAACTCTTTGATGGTGTGCTGTGCCTCCAGGTAGAGCGCGGATAGCCGGAGATGGCAGCCTGCATCTGTAGGTTGTCACTGGCGAAGTTTTCCTCGTCGTCTGTGTCGACGGAACGGTTGCAGCGGCAAAACTAATTCACATAGACGATGAGATGAGTTAGAGACGCAAGTTAAATGCATGACTCGAATAGCATGCGGCCAGAGCAGCTTAATTTCCACAGTTTTATTTCTCACCGAAATTATGATCATCATGCGATTATGTCCTTCGCATACTCTGCCTAAAAGTCGGCGATGGGCTCCACCTGGTGTTGGCCATTATTCAATATGTTTTTGCGGTGTCGGTAGTCGCGCTATAGAATTTTCGGGGCAGGTGTACGTTCTCGGTCTGTTTGAACAGAAAGCTGCGTATTTAGCACACAGGTGTGGGCTGATTCAGCTTCGTCTACCTGATAACTCTGCGCGCTAGTTCGCATGCGTCTTGGGGTGCCTGTGTCTAAGGGGGCGCTAGATCGCCATTAGGTGTGATATGATCACAAACCTTTAGCGCAAAGCTAGCGCACAACACCCGGCAGGAAAACGGGAAATTTTTGTATTCCAGCGTTTCGCGTTCTGCTCGGTGAGCAAGCGCACACACGCCACCCGACACAGCACACGCTGAGCAAAACATACACAGAAACACTGCGTACAGCGCCGTAGTCCACATGACATCAAAAATAGGCCATCCAATGGACATCCAGTTTGTGTGTCATGTGATATTTTTTAAGGATATTGAGTTGGAGACCGTCTGTGCGTTTCGCGTGTGTACAGAACGATTGACGACAACACCCAGAGGCAAACGTACGCTCAGGCGAAAACACGTTCCGGCGAATCAAACAATTGCTTGTTCAGCGAAACACGCTCATCTGAGCAATGTTTTTTTGTTTCGGGAATCCGCAACACAGCCACGAACATCGAGCGAAACATGTTTGCTCCACGTTCAGGTGTTTTGCTCGGTGTCATGTGTGCGCTAGGCGTACCTTCCATCCGCACATTAACAAAGTACCAATTGTGGTGTGTATGTGTGTGTGTGTGTGTGTGTGTGTGTGTGTGTGAGTCGTGCGTGGCGTGTGTGTGTGTGTGTGTGTGTGTGTGTGTGTGTGTGTGTGTGTGTGTGTGTGTGTGTGTGAGTGTGCGTGCGTGCGTAGTGTGTACATTATGTAGTACCAGAACGAAAACGCGCCATATGTTTCTGGCACTTATTTATTTACCTGAATTTGACTGGTGCACACAGGTGGTGCGTGATTACATAATCACAAAAGTTAAATGTACTTTATCTATATAATAAATTGAGTAGTGTCGTTCTGTTTGTTCCTGCATAACTTCTAGGCGCGTGCACGAATCCGGCTGAAATCTTTTGTGCTTCATTCCAACGCAATCAGGTTCGATTCTAACACGTTGCTTTTTGTTATTTATTGGGTTAAATGTTAAAAAAATATATTTAGAAAATATAATGGAAAATTTCCCTGGAAAACATGCACGATTCAGTTCACTTCCGCTAGGTGCGCTGGCTGTAGACTTACAAACACCATAGATATATACAACATATTGTGTTGTATATATCTATGCAAACACGCAACCACAGGCTAAGGGATACAGTAGTCTGTCACGTAACCTTGCAGTGGATTCGCCAAGCCCAGCTAGGGCACACGCGCTGGCTGTGGAATCAAGTCCTCCCCCACCTGCACGCTCGCACTCAGCGCATATCTATCTATCAATATATCTATCTATCTATCTATCTATCTATCTATCTATCTATCTATCTATCTATCTATCCATCCATCTACCCATTCATCAAATGTGAACCTGTGACCCTTGACCTTGAATGAAAGGCACTCAAAATCAATAGGGTTCCACAGCCCCCTAAGGTGTGGCTCTGGACCAAGTTTGAGCAGACAGACAGACAGACACACGCACACGCACACGCACACGCACACGCACACACACACATACACACACACGCACACACACACATACACAAACGGAGCGAAAACAATACGTTCCGCTACACTACGACTCCCTCCTTCGGCCCCTTAATATCATAGATGAGTGAGTCAAGATGGCGGCTCGGCGTTTATCGCTGCGACTCACCTCGAACGGCAGCACGCCGTAGAAGAGCGGCATCAGCCAGGTGACGGTGATGTTGGTGATATCGACGTGCAGTTGGCCGAGGTGCGCGCTCAGTCGAGGCAGCTTCGCGTCGATCAGCTCTCGCAGCACCTCCTGATGGGCCAGCGCCCCCTGGAGTTCTCCGGCGAAGTAACTCGGCGACAGCAGTCGGTGCGTCACGGCGATAAGTAGCCTACAGCGCGATATACGATCGCGTTATTTTGCGGCCAGCGGGCAGGTGTGAGTTTCTATCGATATGCGGCTGCTATTGCTTAAGTTCAGTTCGCAACCCACACGCAACCCACACGCAACCCATAGGTTGAATAGGTTAGAAATCGACAAAATTGTTGATTTGGGATGCGTTTGGTGCGTATAAAAATGTTTTTTACACGCAATTCATAGGTTTCAGCATACGCTATGGTGTGAGGGCACCTTTAGAGCGAGCGGCACAGTGCGTATACAACGGTAGCCTATTATTCAGTTGGGAGTTTTTCACGGCTGTTGTGGACTGGTGGCCATTATGAAGCGGTGGTCGCTACGCTAACACCGTTTTGACTGAGGTTTGACTCTGACAACCCTTTGTTTAGAGTTTTACACGGCACACGTCGATTGATCTCTACGGTATCGCATGTTTACTTACCAGAACGCGTCCTCCGGGGAAAGAAAGAGCAGACCTACTGCTACGATGAAGTTCATTCCCTGGCAGTAGCCAATCTCGGGTGCGTGTCGGCAAAATGCTTCTAGTATTTCGTTGAGCTGCCGCATCTGCAACGAACATGCATATACGCGTGCGCGCACATTTCAGGCTATTCAACAAATGCAGATTTCTACTTCTCTCTCTTTCTGTCTTCCGCTCGCTCGCGCGCTCTCTCTCTCTCTCTCTCTCTCTATCTCTCTCTCTCTCTCTCTCTCTCTCTCTCACTTCCTCTCTCGCGCGCGCTCGTTCTCACCCGGCCTCTCTTGTCTCTTTCAATCCTTTTTCATCTTTATCTTTCTCCTTCCACTCGTTTGAGCCCTCCCTCCTCCCTCTACCCACTGACTTTCGCCTCCCTCCTTCCGTTTCTTCTTGTTACGCTATCCTGTCATTCTCTTTCGCCCTGTTTTCGGCTCATGCCGCCCTCCAGGTCATTCTCGTTTTCTTACCCCATCAGCGTTCGTCTTGCAGAAGTGTAAGTTGGTAGGCATGGTTCTGTGGATATCTTTTAAAATTTCCTCCTGGCAGACTCGGTGATCCTGCAACAAACAAATAACTAACTAGATTGCCGTTGCCAAAACAAACAACCGTGCAGCTATCGCACATCGAGCGTCACACTGTTGACCACCTATAAATAGTCACCTGTGACTCCAGCACATCTGTTCTCAGGCTGTTGAAGTAATGCGGTCCACAGCTTTCTCGGATATCTTTAATGCTGTTGTGTATTATCAGTTTCCAAAGCGCTGCACGGTATTCACTGGGAACCCCGGCTCTAATGAGAGATTTTAGTGCTCGCTGTTGAAACGAAATAAGAAAATTGGCAATATCTTTGATTACAGTCTTTTAGATTCAACTCTGCAAGCGACTCTTAATGTAGACTGCAATACAATCAGCAGAGTATTATAATAGATTATTCAATTATTATACACTCCTGATACAATCAATACGGTCAATGCCGATATATACATTCAATATATTAATGTGACAGTCAATTTATAGGTAAATGCATTTTACATGAGCAGAGCCCCAGTCACCTTATCATATCTAGCTGCCAGTGTGAAAAACTTTTGATATTTACCGAGTTGTTTAGACCATGAGAGCTGGACATGTAAAGGATAGAGGTTTCCCACACTCGCCGTTGCTTCGCCAGTCGGGAAGCGGCGTAGTAGCGTAGCAGACGCCTGCACAGATACCTCGCGCCCGAAACTCCATCTGTGAACACGTGCTTGAAGCCAAACTCGTCGACTATGCACTTTCCTGACAAAGCACTGGAATAAAAACGTAGGTTTGGAAATACTCGCATAGCTGTCGAACCGTTTCTCAATGCCCAACAGCTAAGGCACGTTTGATATAATGTAACATTACGTTGCATTATAAAATAGTCCCGCAATTCAAGCAAGTAAGATGGTTTCCCTATTCTTCCTGACAAGTTTAAACATTTGACATTAACACGTATTAAAAATATGATGCCTCTTAATATTATGTCTAATATTGTATATAATATATTATGTATGTATCTATATATATATATTGATACTATATTTTTAAATACATCGTAAATGTGCAATAGATACAGATAACATTAGCCTTCACCTTTCGAATGATGGTATAGAGGGATCGCTCTTTTTAGCCTCTCGAAGAAATTCGCACAGCTTGCTTCTGCTCTGTAACAAATAAAATCCAGTAGAAGCTGGAATAAAAATTTTACCGGGTAGGAAGTCACATAATACTCTGTATGTATGTATAATTATATATATAGGTGTATGCGTGCGCGCACGCGCGCGCGCGCGTGTGTGTGTGCATGTGTGTGTGTGTGTGTGTGTGTGTGTGTGTGTGTGTGTGTGTGTGTGTGTGTGCGTGCGCGTGTGTGTATGCGAAGTTATCTCATAACCAGTCACGGATCCAGAGAGGTTATAGAAGAAGGCAGTCAGGGCCTGCTTGATTCAAAAAGAAAACTAATCAGAAAGCCTGATCTTTCCATTATGTGGCAAAAACTTGTTCCACTTGCAATAGAATAACATACTTCGAAACAGAAAATATATAGGTAGTATCAATCGTATTGCAAGCGTGTTTCTCTAAACAAATATTCGACGGAGGGAGCTCCCACCCTCGAACAATCAAACGTAAACCAATATAATACTCGGCCTACCTCTGCCCAGCCAGCGAAAGCTGCCTCGGGCCTCTGAGCTTTCCACGCTGGGATTTTTATTAGATTCTCGTGAAGCAGCAAAACGTAGCTCTGCCTGAGGCGGTCCGTCTCCGCATCGCTCTGCCGCGCGTTACTGCAACACGTGACCGTATCCAATATCCACCGTATATACCGCATGGTACAATATGACCGTATCCAACCGTTATCCAATCACAGTCGATGATGTACTCGGGAAACATTGCTACCACAATTTGCAGCTGGCCCACACTTTTCGCTTATAAGAACAGTTTATAATAAATTAATAATACTTAACAACAATTACCAAACGATGATAAATTATGATAATTAATATTATACTCATGATAAGTAATAAATGAATTAAATCAACTGCAGAAAATTCCCGGCAAACATTAAGGTGTCTTGTGAACTTGTTTACGAATTCGCGTATCATCCTCACCTCCGCAACTCTTTGATGGTGTGCTGTGCCTCCAGGTAGAGCGCGGATAGCCGGTAGATGGCAGCCTGCATCTGTAGGTTGTCACTGGCGAAGTTTTCCTCGTCGTCTGTGTCGACGAACGGTTGCAGCGGCAAACTAATTCACATAGACGATGAGATGAGTTAGAGACCAAGTTAAATGCATGACTCGAATATGCATGCGGCCAGAGCAGCTTAATTTCCACGTTTATTTTTCTCACCGAAATTATGATCATATGCGATTATGTCCTTCGCATACTTGCCTAAAAGTCGGCGATGGAGGCTCCACCTGGTGTTGGCCATTATTCAATATGTTGTTTGCGGTGTCGGTAGTCGCTATAGAAGGGCAGGTGTACGTTCTCGGTCTGTTTGAACAGAAAGCTGCGTATTTAGGTGTGGGCTGATTCAGCTTCGTCTACCTGATAACTCTGCGCGGCTAGTTCGCATGCGTCTTGGGTGCCTGTGTCTATAGCGGGGGCCTAGATCGCCATTAGGTGTGATATGATCTCAAACCTTAGCTAAAGCCTAGCGCACACACCCGAGCAAAACGGGAAATTTTGTTTTCCAGCGTTTCGCGTTCTGCTCGGTGAGCAAGCGCACACACGCCACCCGACACAGCACACAGCTGAGCAAAACATACAGAAACACTGCGTACAGCGCCGCTGTCACATGACATCAAAAATAGCCATCCAATGGACATCCAGTTTTGTGTGTCATGTGATATTTTTAAGGATATTGATTGGAGACCGTCTGTGGCGTTTCGCTGTGTAGCAGAACGATTGACGCACACACCCGAGCAAAACGTACGCTCAGGCGAAAACACGTTCCGCGAATCAAACATTTCTTGTTCAGCGAAACACGCTCATCTGAGCAATGTTTTTTGTTTCGGGAATCCGCACACAGCACGGAACAATTCGAGCGAAAACATGTTTGCTCACTTACGTTCAGAGTGTTTTGCTCGGTGTCGTGTGCGCTAGCGTACCTTCCATCCGCACATTAACAAAGTACCATGTGTGTGTATGGTGTGTGTGTGTGTGTGTGTGTGTGTGTGTGCGTGCGTGGCGTGTGTGTGTGTTGTGGTGTGTGTGTGTGTGTGTGTGTGTGTGTGTGTGTGTGTGTGTGAGTGTGCGTGCGTGCGTAGCTGGTGTACATTATGTAGTACCAGAACGAAAACGCGCCAGTATGTTTCTGGCACTTTATTTATTTACCTGAATTTGACTGGTGCACACAGGTGGTGCGTGATTACATAATCACAAAAGTTAAATGTACTTTATCTAATATAATAAATTGAGTAGTGTCGTTCTGTTTGTTCCTGCCATAACTTCTAGCGCGGTGCACGAAATCCGGCTGAAATCTTTTGTGCTTCACTTCCAACGCAATCAGGTTCGATTCTAACACGTTGTTTTTGTTATTTATCTGGTTGAAATTAAAAAAACTATTTTAGAAAATATAATGCGAAGAATTTGCTGGAAACCATGCACGCATCAGCGTCAACATTGCCCGCTAGAGTGCGCTGGCTGTAGACTTTACAGAACACCATATGATATAGTACAACATATCTGTCGTTGTATATATTGCTATGCAAACACGTCAACCACAGCGAAGGGAAGTCAGGTATCGTCACCGTACCTTGCCAGGGATTCGCCAAGCCCAAGCTATGTGGGCACACCAGCGCTGGTGTGAATCAAAGTCTCCCCCACCTGCACGCTCGCACTTCAGCGCATATGCGTAATCTATACATAATATTATTCTATCTATCTACTATCTATCCTATCTATCATGCTAATCATCCATCTACCCATTCATGCAAAAATGTTTGATACCTGTGGACCCTTGACCATTGAATGAAAAGGCAGTCAAACATCAATAGGGTCCACAGCGCGCCCTGAAGCGTGTGCCTCTGACCAAAGTTTCGCAAGCACAACACAGCACACCAGCAGCACACGCACACCGAAAACACACACACACGCCCACACGCAACACCACGCACACACACACACACGACCACACACCACACACACACACACACACACACACACACACACACAATATACACTAACGGCGCGAAACAATAACGTCCGCTACACTACGTATACGTGCGGAGGATATCAACCTTACTGCGAGCGGGCTTTTGCCTACATTTTCCAAGAATCAATTACTACATGTCAGAACGCCCTTCGTAGAAAACTGACGGGCAAAGAAAAATTAAGCGCGGTTTCGTATTAACCGACTTCAACATATTAGCCCCGAATTAACAAAGAAAATTATTGGATTACGAAGGCTGTGTACAGAAGGTATTTGATATGTATGTATGTTAGGTTTGATATGTATAATAAGAACTTTAAATAGCGTTAAATTTGTTGCACAAATAGATACAATTACTGCAAAGCCTAACTCCTCATTCAATTTACTATCTCCATTACTAAGTCGCACCCGTTTAGTACGAAACTGACGGCCAAGAGAAAAATATCGTATTAAGCGGTTCCGTAATTGTATTAGGCTTAATTTGAAAGAAAACAATGCGATGTAGAATGGTGTGTACATAAGCTGTTTTATTATCGAAATGAAAATACTCGGCGGCAGCAGAAATGTTATGGATGTAACAGGATCCTGGTATTATTTGTTCTTCGTATTCAAGTCAATATTTTACTAAAAGATTACTATAGCGCGTTCCACACGTAGCCAGAATCGTATTGGCGTTCACACGAGGCCAAAATTTTTTACAATGCCAAAATATACGGGTAATCTAACGAGATCCGGTATTTCATGTAAATACGAAGCTTCCCATACCCCGAATAATTTGCCGTGCTTGAGAAATACCGGATTTCTTGGACCGCGCATTTCCTCGTGTGAACGCTAAATACCGGATTTCTGAAGCCGCGTATTTTATAGACTGGTCCGCGCTCGACAGTTCCAGTGTAACGCGAGTGGAACTGTCGAGCGCGGACCAGTCTACGTATTTTATCGGCAGTTGGTGCGCATTGCATTGTTTATTTCGCATTGTTTGCTTGATTGTTACTAAGCAGCTAGCAGCTCGCAAATACCGTATTTCTGGAGCCGCGAATCAGCGTGTGAACGCTCGGCCGCGTATTTGTCTCAGATACGGTATTTCGCAAATCCGGTATTTCAGAAATACGAGGTCTCGTGTGAACGAGGCTTATGAATCGGGCCGGGACGGCAGCCATTTCGCGAGTTGTGATAATGCTGCACCGCGCAATATCATATAGGCCTATAACATGATGAACATATAACAGACACTAATGTACGTGCATCCTGCACACATTTCTTCACGCATGTGCTTCATTTATTGATACAAATAAAAATATTATATCTAGGTGTATTAAAGGTAATAGTAGGAAATAATTAACACATATAGCTTATTCCTGATATAGTTAAAATTGTGAATAATTCTTGGTTCATGGAATGCGTGAGTACAGGCGCATTATATAATGCTGCGATAGATATATGCAATTTAACTGTAGATCCTGATGCGATAAATATACTGTGTATAATGTATATAACGTTGATGATGCATTCGCTGGGAATTCTTCTGCATCTCGAATCACGCGATCGTACAGTAAATAAGCACAGAGTCAAATCAACCCTACAGTCAAACCTGTATATAGCCTCGTTCACACGAGACCTCGTATTTATGAAATACGGTATTTGCGAAATACCGAATCTGAGCTAAATACGCGGCCGAGCGTTCACACGCTGATTCGCGGCTCCAGAAATACGGTATTTGCGAGCTGCAAGCTGCTTTATATTAAACAATCAAGCGAACAATGCGAAATTAAAAATGCAATGCGCACCAACTGCCGATAAAATACGTAGACTGGTCCGCCCTCGACAGTTCCACTCGCGTTACACTGGAACTGTCGAGCGCGGACCCGTCTATAAAATACGTGGCTTCAGAAATCCGGTATTTAGCGTTCACACGAGGAAATGCGCGGTCCAAGAGATCCGGTATTTCTCAATACCGAATTTCTTGCTACGTGTGAACGCGCAAGAAATCCGGAATTTAGCGTTCACACGAAGCAAAATGCGCGGTCCAAGAAATACAGTATCTAAACAAATCCGGTATAATTACGCGGCTTTCCAGACCCCGAATAATTTGCCGTGCTTGAGAAATACCGGATCTCTTGGACCGCGCATTTCCTCGTGTGAACGCTAAATACCGTATTTCTGAAGCCGCGTATTTGTATTAGCCAGTCTACGTATTTTATCGGCAGTTGGTGCGCATTGCATTGTTTATTTCACATTGTTCGCTTGATTGTTTAAAGCAGCTCGCAGCTCGCAAATACCGTATTTCTGGAGCCGCGAATCAGCGTGTGAACGCTCGGCCGCGTATTTGTCTCAGATTCGGTATTTCGCAAATACCGTATTTCTGGAGCCGCGAATCAGCGTGTGAACGCTCGGCCGCGTATTTGTCTCAGATTCGGTATTTCGCAAATACCGTATTTCATAAATACGAGGTCTCGTGTGAACGAGGCTTATATGAAGGAAAATCCGAGCCTCAAAAGTTGTCTTTATAGACAGGTGTCCGTTTCCTATGGATTGGCGCACTATATAACTAACGGTCAGGGGAAATCCCGTAAGTTGTCTCTATAATTATACAGATGTCCGTTCTATAGAGATATGGGTGCACTTTCTAACTGCCACTCAAGGAAACCGAATATATATATGGCCTTGATCCGCGGCGATCGTTCTATAGAGCTGTCCGCTAATATAGGTTTGATTCTACACACATACAAAAAAGCACAGTTGAAGGTTTTTGCCAGCATTACCTCATTGAAGGACTTCTGTCGCCGCTCTCGGAGTACCGCCTGGAATTGCGTCTAAGGAACCACACCGGCATGATGGCTAGCAGGTATATATATACCCAAACTCTATCCAACGCAATCGCAGTGTGCCTCCCTTGAGTCTGTGTGCCGCGCTGGTATAGGTATAGCAGTCAGCCACCCATTAGGTGAGAGGCACTAGTGAGAAAAAAAACCGGCGTTTCTAACGTTGCATGATGAATCCTCAGATCAGTCAAGGCGCGCAGAAACTTCCCGATCGAACTGTCCGGTTCTTTACTTTATTGAATAGACCGCCGCACCTTTCTTATAGGATTTTGATGACGTAAATGTATTTCCCTAGGTAACCAAGCTTAAACCAGTCGCATCATGATAATGTGCGTGTCTCCCATCTAGGTTGCCGTGTTTAAACCAGCAAAATGACCTTGACCAAAAAAACCTTGATAATGTTCACGTTTTTCTTCTAGGTTCTTACCGCGATACTCTGATACCATATGCGCATATCTTCCCCTTAGGTTCCACTGCGTCATCACACGCAGCTTGCTCCGCAACGAGCTAGCAACCCAGTCCACGCCGTTGTCTCTGGACGACTATCGCCTGCACATGCTCACAGGAGCGTCTCGCGGCGACGCTTCCGTAGAAGACAGCGAGCTCTCGTAATGGCACGCGCAAGATAACGGCGCGCGCGCCGAGAAATACCGCAGGTTACGGCAACAGGTGGCACGCGTTCGCACGCTAATTATAAACAACTCGGCGTCAAGGTATGTGAGCTCCTGGTCGCGTGCTACTCGCGTGACAGGCTGCACACGAACACTCACGCACGCACGCACGCACGCACGCACGTGCTGAATCAAGCGATAAAAGCTTGTTTGAACTGCCGAATATATCGCAATAATATATTGTACGTATTGCAATGCCTATAGGTATGTATGCACGTATTGTAACGTAATAAATATATAGTAATAATCCAGCGGTAAGTAAGAAGTCGAGAAGTAAGTAAGTAATAACGCATTCAAAACACAGTCAGCACTTCACTCGCATCAGGAAAACTCAAAATGAAGATCGGGAAGTTGGCAGCTCAACAACGACAGTAGAAAACGCAACGAGGAGAACAAAAGAAAATGGTTTGTTGGACGAACATGAAGAAAATCTATACAGGAACCTACATCAGGGGGAAGCATAAATTGTGTTCAATATAATTGTATATTCGTTCGAGCTATACTACGTCTTTTAATTTGTCCAATCCTGTGTAGGACTTTGAAAACTAATTGGGGCATCAAATTAAATGTGGCATGCAATCGCATATAATATCAGTTTACGCAGCAATTGTTATTTAAATAATAACAGGAGTTAATAATGACATTTTTTTTTCTCCATTATTAACCCCTGATAATAACTCACCAAGACACGCGCGCGCACGCATAAGGATGAACACATTCAAAACGTATATTTACCAAGAATTTAATTATACAAATATTATTACTCATTTTATTCAAAGCCGTAATTACACATAGCAGGAAAATATAGTGCCGACTGTATGTATAACAGGAGTAGATAATAGAGTAGCCTATTATCTACTCCTGATGTATAAATACATACATCACTAAAATAATATTACGAAGACATGTAAAAATCGTAAAACTATCATCGTCATGATTAATTTCAGTTTTAGTGTCACATGTTTTCTACAGGAGCATTTATTCCTCTAAGGAAATTGTAAAAAGTTATATGCTTTTTCATTGTGCTTAATATATAAACAGGAGAGAATAAAAACAAATGTTTTTATTCGTTACTGATATAACCAAAGAGCCTACATTGATATCAATATAGGCTCTTTGATATAACCATCGAACGACTAATCTTCAAATGCTAGATTTACTTGAAATCAATGCTGTATCATATCATGTTTACTTCACACCCTCTCTGATCATAGTCATCCCCTCACACCCTAGGCTGTATATAGCATAACTCCTAGCATGTCACTACCTGTAGCACTGTATACTCTACTCAAAGTACCCTGGCTGAAACCGAAAGTGTTGTTTGTGTCCGACGACAATTTAGCAGCTCCAAAATCCACCCTCTATGCCAAGGGTTGTGCCGTTGACCATTTGGGCTTTGTCACTTAGTAGATAGAGTATTGGTTGGATGACATGCTCAACCTCTGTGTGAAAAGAACAGATGGGACGTGGTGTTCACGAATTACCACTGCAACTGCACGTGCGACGAAAAATAAATTAACACACTGGCGTGTTTGGCTGGCATGCAAAACAAGATGTCTCAAAGTTTTATTAGCACATTTGTTCTCTTCTGAGACTGGATTTATATTACCGCCAAACTTGCATATGACGGATACTGAAAAGACAGGGCAAATGTTGTCTCTATCGTCACATAACTGGTCTATAGTGTAGAGGTAGCTGCTATCACAGGTTTGACTGCAGATTAATTCAGATTTACTGTAGATATAAAATACTCTAGTGAACCATTCTAGAAGCAAACATGAGGTGATAACATTTTCAGTAAATGTGATGTAATGTGTTTCTGGCAACACCTACATTAGAGAAAATACATGCCAATAAAACTTCGTTCACAAAACCTTGTATCAATAGTATATAATAACTAGACAACTAATTTTTTAGACATTATTGATGATATATATATAGCAGGGTTTCTCCCTAGTAATTTCAGAAGGCATGTCGAACAATCAGACAATTCATCTCTGATTACTAATTGGAATCAGTCATGCATGTCATAAGCAGCTCGAATACCCAGGTAAACTCAAATCAGTTAGGGGGTCGTACATATCAAGCTGTGAAAACACAGCATAACCATGTTGAGATTGCCAAAAGTAAACACAGATAAAAATTAGGGTATGTTGATTAGGTAATTCAGGCATGTTGGATGATTTATTGAATGTCGCAAAATCAGCTTCATCTTTGAAGGCATGTCAGACCCAACATGTGTTAAAAACATGTTAGAGGTCTGCAAAGAACCCTGCATAGCATATCTATGCATGCATAATCAACCGGCTGGTGTTTATTAAACACAGCAACCAGCAGATAGCACTACAGATATACGTACACTTCAAAAGATACATCAGAGCTGAAACACTTAAGCCCGGTGCACATTGCCAAACATTTTGCTCAAAAACATTATCGTAGCAATTAATGTTCCATGAAATGTTCGGCAATGTGCGGTGGAAAAAGTCGCCGAACATTTGTTCCGAACAATGTTTCTGAAGATCGGAAATGTTTGATATCTCGAACTCGAACATTGTCCATCGAATGTTCGTCAATGTGCGCTGAATGTCGAACAATTCTAGGAACATTTGTAAAGTAGTAACCAATAGCAGCACGATATGTGGTCACATGATTTTGGTGCCCAATCATGCGCCGATCACGTGACTCTTTACAACACAGCTACTAGACGGCGCCACGAGGTTGTTCGCTGCAAAATGTTCGGCAATGTGCGCTCAGCAATTGTTCACCCGCACATTGCCAAACAAAAACATTTATTCGGGAAAATGTTCGGCAATGTGCGCCAGGCTTCAGAATGATTGTAATTACTTTAAGAATTTATCAAACCTTGTCGCTCCTGCTGCATACCACTACAGTAACATACTAATGTACACAGATGTGCATATAAATCAGTATTAAAAACATGTTTAATAAATATTTATCATAACTACCTAGCTGCTTGAGAAAAGATCTATATTTAACTGCCTGGTATACAAGATGCATACCTGCAAATTGTTGCAGTGGGATCCTACTCAACATTGGGCCAGCCTTGGCTGGGTCACTCCAGGCCATTTTACCCATTTCAGTCAATACGACAATCGGGTTGACAGAATTTACTCGTATCTGCAATGGAAAAAGAAGCAATGTTAAAACTGACAACTGACGAAAAAGAAGGCTAATAGGAAATAAACAAAATAGAACAGGTGCGAGAAACAATCGATGCAATAATTAATTAATCAATGATCATCAATTTTGCTGCACGTGCCTTGTGCGGTCCCAACTCGAGAGCCATCATTTTGGTGAGCATGTCCAGCCCAGCTTTGCTGGAGCAGTAAGCAGTGTGGTTGAGAAGCGCGCGTTGCGAAGCCATGCTTGACACATTGACAATCGCTCCACCCATTTTCCTCGCCACCATGTCTCTAGCGACGACCTGAAGTGATACACATGCTTACTATAACTATATACATAGATTCAAACCTACTAGACACGAACAGGGAGGAAAAAGAATGAACGAACAACTTGCATATATACCTGGCTGGTATATCGCTTTGGGTCTAATAAATAATTGAATGTTACCAGCCACAGCTAGTTCAGTGTGAGTTTGTGCTATACATTTGATGGTGTGTTTGCAGAGGGCAAAGCTTATGTGAATTAATTATTTACTGTATCTTGAATCACTTATTATTGTTTCATTTCATATATATTTGCATTTTACAAATAACTATGATGGTTTAACTGATCTTACTTGTGATACATCAAAAACTGCTCGTAGGTTGATATCTATTACACTGTAAAAAGAAATGACATTTTAAACAATTAATAGCACCCCATGACAATGACGATATGCCTGCACTCAAAATATTACAAAATAAATCATCACACAATGGAATATTTAGCCTCATTGGTGAGAACAAACTATAGTTTAGCTTAAATTAAAACCTAATACCAACACTCCACGTGTATTGTATGTACATTTCTAATGTTGAATGTAAACATTATGTATACGATTTATATTCTTTATCTATCTATAATTACTAAGTTTCATTCCTGTAGTGTGTTAAGCATATAATGAAATGGCTTGCCTGTCAAAGTCTTCTGGTAGTACCTCAAGGAATGGAGCCAGCTTCGATATTCCAGCATTATTTACCAAGAGATGAATTGGCAAAATGCCTTCTATAGCCTTTCTCGTCTGTGCTCTGTCTCCCAGATCAGCAACTACTATTTCTATTCCAGGTATCTATAAGAAAGAAACAACGAGGATAGATGACTCTGAAGAGGATGGATAGACCATCTCTACGAGACACAGGTCCACTGCCACTACTCAATGTGGGTTCAACCAGCCTCATCACTTGATGCCACTGAAATTAAAATTTAGTAACGACTAGGAGTGTAGAAATAGTCTACGAAACTGCATGAAAAACCTTAATTTATATACCTCCTGCTTCAGAGAATGCAGGTTCTCCACACTTTTGCTCAGTGCTATGACATGTGCTCCACAATCAGCCAAAGCCTTGCACAAACCTCTGCCTATACCTGTAAGATTCCAGTGATCATTTATTTCACTCACATACTTTCTCCATGGAAATGTTTGGTGGCAATAAATTGTTTAAACGCCACATACTCTAAGCGATGAAAGAGAACAGGTGTCCTCATTCACAATTACACTGTCACATGTTCTGCCACCTATAGTACTGGGTAGATGGGTTCCTGGTAACTATTGTGCAGGAAACAGATGAGGAACTAATCTAACCACACTGCCTGCTGCAGGAATGCATGCTCCGATTGGTGGACATGGGAACGACAGTATCTATAAGGTCAGAAGCCTAAGATTACTGGACCAACAGTTTTTGGAGTGGTGCTAATGTCCAGCCACTACTAGGGACTGCCCAGTGCCTCAGAATACAGTGTATGACAAGTGGAGAGCATCAAAAGGACCTAAGGGAATACGGGAGGATGAGCCAGGTGCAGGGAGCCCAGGCAGGTAGATCAATAATTGCACCCTATACTTTTTTTTATAATCTGCCACTATTCTAGGTGTCTGTGAATAGCGTTAGATTACATCAATTTTTAGCGCACAATTTATGAGGTCTTTCATCTGACATGTCATGACATATCATACAATATATGATAATGAATCGCGATGATGATGTACACGATGACCGTGACGAGTCCTCTATAAAATTCACTGGCAGCAGGATCAAGTCCACCCCCACCCCAACACACTCACGTTCACACACATATATATATAACACTGGTGTGGCTTCTTCGCTCCCACTACAGGGAATACTGTAGTGGGAGCAAAGGGGCTACACCGGTAGAGCTATGCGTGAGGTGGTGGACTTGATGCCGCTGCCAGTACTCTAGATCATAGCTAAATTACCGTTATAATTTATTAGTAGTCACAGGCACTTGGAACATTTCAATCAAAATGAGGATAAATAAACAATCTCTACGACACAAAAGTTCACTGCACGAACGTTACTGTGCACAAACAATAACACCATAACTTTGTTGCTTGCACCTACTACTACTGTAGTGGCCCTAGGGGTGGCCGCAACTGGAGTCTCCCACGTGCTAAGTCAACATGTAGAATTTATTTGATTTGGGATCATTTTTCTCTCCCATTGTAAAGGCAGGACGGCGATGCAGTACTTAGCAAGAAATCCCACAGCGAAATGAAACAAAGTCTGTATATTTATTTTATTCAATGGATATCTTTATTTATCGCTATACGAATAATATAGACTGAGAGTATCTAAAATATATAGAATATATATACTTATGTTAACGTTTACTTTGCTTATTTTAATTATATGTTTGCCTTATCTAATATCTACTCTAAGTCTTGTAGCCCACAGACGTTGCTCTTCATCAGTTGCCGCCGCTGCTCGTTCGCATTGATAGAAGCGTGGCTCCTTGGACCGTTGGATACCTCGCTCATTGAGTGTGTTGACGCGCTGTTCAAATTGTGATTAAGACCCTTTATTATTTGGTATACCTGCTGGTCGTTTACCCCTTCTTCGTTGGCACTACTCAACTGAGCTCGTGGGTGACTCCTTCTTGCGCTGGCTTGCTCTTTCGAGCTCGTGGTCGGACTCTCCCTCGTTATGTGTTGCTCTCTCGAGCTCGTGGCTGAAAATCGACTTTTCTGTCGCTGGTTCTTTGCGCAGTTCCTCTGTAGGTTGGTTGCACTTCCAAGCTCGTGGCCGTCCTGGCCGAACTGCTTCCTCGATGATTGCATGCTCTTTCAAGCTCGTGGCCGTCCTGACCGAACTAACTTTTACTGGGGAATTGTGGCTGCTTATATAGCAGCCTGGCTGTGATGTACGATCCTGGCAGTACCACCATATGGCCCACCTCCCACATGTGGCTCAGGTGCGGGCAGGTGCCTGGGTGGTGTAACCCCCTTGCCCAGCACACTGGTGATGCAACCCACTGCTTCGATTCCCACATCTGGGAGATGTTATAGTATACCCCTTCCTCGCACTGTTCTCTGTTGCTGGCGAGCTTTATATCTCTGTTGCTGGCGAGCTTTATATATCTGTTGCTGGGGAGCTTTATATATCTGTTGCTGGGGAGCTTTAATTCTATCTCTGTTGCTTGGGAACTTTCTATCTCTGTTACACTGGAACCTTCTATCTCTGCTGCTGGGGAACTTTCAATCTCTGTTAATCTCTGTTACACTGGAACCTTCTATCTCTGCTGCTGGGGAACTTTCAATCTCTGTTGCTGGGAAACTTTCAATCTCTGTTGCTGGGAAACTTTCAATCTCTGTTGCTGGGAAACTTTCAATCTCTGTTGCTGGGAAACTTTCAATCTCTGTTGCTGGGAAACTTTCTATCTCTGTTGCTGGGGAACTTTGTACTTTCTATCTCGGCTGCTGGGGAACTTTCAATCTCTGTTGCTAGGGAACTTTTTATCTCTGTTACTGGGGAACTTTGTACTTTAATTCTATCTTTGTTGCTCGGGAACTTTCTATCTAATTATTTATAACGTAGTTTACCTGTAGCTATTTAAATTGTGTGGTTGTATGACGTCGATCAGCACCGCTGAAATCTCGGCCCAAGGATATAAGAGCTGGCCACCTTTGCACATGTCGCACACTGCGAAAATGAATTGTGGTCAGCGCTTATCTATGTCCATGAACCGAAATCTCCACAGTCCACACTACTACTAGTACTAGTTGTTGCGGACAATTCAGTTCTATAAGGCAGATATTTGAGCCTGATATGTTTCCCTTGCATTGCGCTAACATTGGATCATTGTGCGCGCTAGCTGTCCGCCCTTGACGAGATAGGGCGCTGGGTGGAGAGAGATTATGGGATG
>NW_014577444.1:295349-301105 GCF_000485595.1 Priapulus caudatus
AGCCTGTATCTTTCCTTCGTTCAGCGTCTGCAGCGAAAGAGTAGTCTGCTTCCCCTTGACTCCCAACTGCTCAATCAGCTCCTTAGAACAAAACGTTCTGTTGCTTCCAGAGTCAAGTAATGCATTAGTCTGGATATACTCATCCTGTCCTATCCCTTTCACATAAATAGTCACAATCGGAAGGGAAACCATCTTTACGGCACTACCACCACATGCAAAACTGTCACCTTTCACCTGTTTCACCTGAGCCTCTTCACGATCTTGTCTACGTTCTACGGTATCAGAGCTCTGCGAATATGATACCTTGTCTCTAGCTGCTGACAATGCTGCGTGCAGCAACTTAGAATGTTTACCAGTGCAGTTGTTGACACCACACCTAGCTGGGAACTTGCACATCTTTGCCGTGTGGTTCCTGAACTGCAGACAGTTAAAGCACAATCGCTTCTCACGGACAGCGTCGAGCCTCTTTTGTGGCGACATCTCCAGAAACACTTTACAGGTTGTCATGAGATATCATTGTTGCACAGGAAACACTTCTAGCTTGTGCTTGGCGTTTCGGATCACTTGAATTACCTATAGTGGAGTTCTGCGATGCTTGGACATTGTAGCACGAGCCGCTCTTTCGCTGTGTGCCTGACTGTACTTTCATGTACTCTCTCGGCTTGTCGTCGACGGACCCATACACAGGATCGAGCATTTCTCGCGCGACGGTCTCAAGAAATGTTACCAGACGCATTATGTCTGGATACTTGTGCGTTTTCTCGACCGTACGGACTGCCTCCGTGCGCCACCTATTTTGGATGTACTGAGGTAGCCTGTGTACTATCTTGACCATACGACACCTAGAATCGATCTCTTCAAATTTGTCCATAGCTCGTAACGCCTCCATGCACCCTCTTATGTCATCAGTGAGATCGCGAATAGCTTCCCCGCTGTTGGTTCGAATAGGAGGACCTTCAGTCATCTTGCGTACCCATGCCTCGGATATCATGTAATCGTCTCCAAAACGTTGTTTTAGCAGCTGTCTGGCTTTAGCATAGCCTTCTACGGGGCTCATCATAGCACATGGTCTGATGGCATTGGCAGCTTTGCCTGTACAGTACTCTAATAATCTGTTTAGCTTGACCCCGTCACCTACAGTGGCCTGCCCAACGCAGCTATCGAATGAATTCATGAAAACCCAGTAGTCCATAGGATTACCATCAAATGTCATGAGACTAGTCTTGGGGAGACTAACCACGTCCAATAGTTGACGCTGTATCATAAGATTCACCTCCGGGGTAGGCATGGTCACACTATCAAGGCTTGGGTTCACATGTGCGGGGGCGGCAGTACTTGTCCACTCCGAAGCCGATGGATTAAGTACGTGTGCACTCGCATCCGCTTTAGCCGGCAACTGACTCGTGTGCAATACACCGTTCGCGTCACCCGACGAAACATGTGGAATGTCGGTGGGAACAACTGGTTGGTGCACGTTCTCCACAATGAAATGCGGCACGGATTTGCGTGCACTTATGTCACGCACATCATCTCCCATGCCCTCACTCTCATATCTCGCTAATGTTTCCTCCTCGACGGCTGCAGCCTTGAGCTCACCTTCCATTTCAAGATCTCTTAGCTTCAATTCAGCCTGGCTTTGCTTCATTCTCAAGTCGAGCTGCTGATATTCGATGTCCAACTGCTGTTTCAAATACCGGGATTTGACCTCTAAAGCTGCACGCTTAGCCGTGGCTTTTCGCTCGGGCGCTTGACGTACTCGACATCGCGTAGACCCTTGCTGCGAAGCACTATCACGGGGCAACACGTCATCAGTGCAAGTAAGCATTTCCTGTTCGCGTCGCTTTGCCTCACTTTCCCTGGCAACACTTATCTCCAATGACACGTCTACAAAGTGCATTTCACAATATGTCACCCTATCGGGTTCTCTACCGGCAGCTAGGTTTACATACTGCAGGTGAGACTGCTCAAACTTATGAAAGGCAATACTCAAACGGTCCAACTTGTTACTGGTTTCTTCGATAGTAGCCCGCGCAGACACCGACGTAATATACTCTCTCAACTTTCTAGATACATCAGATGCGTGACCTGCTCGCGATCGGTACATCGTCTGTAACTGCTCATTTGCAGCGTCATCATCGGTAACTGACTGACTTGAACGTCTCTCCCGTGCATTATCATCGACACGAGAGGTATCGGGAATGGTATCCGTGCGTTCAGCTCACAATTTGGGCATCTCCTGGTGGGACCCTTTCGTCCCCTGTGCCGTTCATGCTTGTCTGCGTTTTAGTCACACCAGTAAGCAATATACGACAACACAGCAACAGTCATAATACCGTCTATTACTATTAGCACCACGGTGCACACGCACTGCAGAGCCTCTCCTTGACGTGCACATGTATATACGTACGCAGTTTAGAGCTCGCTATATTCATATACCTTTGTTTGTACAATGTTGTGGGTGATTCACTCGTTCCAATTGCAGTCACGCTGATAACACCGAATACAGTTTCAATCATTTATTTTCCAGTCTAAAGTTCTGCAGCAACACACCGTCTACAAATTCACGTACATTAGCTTCACAGTCACCTCACATAATGCATCGACCACCTCTGCACTTTACTTCAACCGCCCGTCAGGCGCACGATTTCACAACGATGCAAGTCACTGTCTAGCCTACAGATCAGCTTCGATACATGCGTAACAGTTCAGTCAAAACTCAATACGTATCAGTTCAAACTCAATACATATCAGTTCGCTTGCCTTCAGAACATACTAGCCCTGTAGCTCACTTAGTATCTCAGTATCTCGGATGTATCCGGCAATCTCAGGTACAAACAAATTGGCAACTTATACACGCAAACCTTCTTCACCCATCTGCCCGTAAGGCCTACTCTCATTTCCTTCTAATTCCAAAACGTGCGCCTCGCGATTCCAGGAAACCATCCCATAATCTCTCTCCACCCAGCGCCCTCTCTCGTCAAGGCGTAGGGTTAGGGAGTAGGCGTAGGCGACTCCCTAGACTCGTTAGTGGAGTAGGCGAGGTACGGTCCGGCAGTAACCTGGGGGACATAGACCCTCTCAGGTAGTCTACTAGATGATAGCCCGACGAGGCTGTGCGACTGATTGTCTATACAAAATGTATACAAAGTGTATTACAAGTGTATACAAATTGATTAGCAAGACCGTTCTTCCATAAAAAAATGCACCAAATATTTATACCTAGAGAATTTAATTAATGATATATTATAACGATATGATAAGAGTCCGAACTGAAAAATGTAGGTTTATATGAGGGAAATATTATCATGGGCAGAAGAGCAAAATTATGGAAATCATACTATAGAAGCAAGAGTGAAATTATACGAATGCACAGTTTTACCTTCCTTCCTAAATAACAGTGAAACATGGACTTAATGGAAGAAGTAAAAATGTTGGAGGATTTCGAAAATGAGTATACGTGCCTGCGCAAAATAATAATCACGCAGAAAAAGCAGAAAATGCATCGCATCGGCCCAAACTCCACGACAGATGGCGCTCTCGCTCATGAGCTCAATCTACGAGTATCCTGAGTGTACGAAGGTGCACTGCATGCAGTTTGGCATCGGCCTAGACTGGTACCTGTAACAATATCGGTCGACAGCTCCACAAGCTACACTACCAGTGTCAGTGTAGCGAAGGATACTTGCCGGAGTGAAGGTGGCGAACGGGTACCAGTCTATAGCATCGGCCTAGCCCTAGTACTATAGCCCGCTTACATTAACTGCTGCTGGCTGCCAGCGGCAGTTAATGTAAGCGGGCTATATAGTACTAGAGCTAGCATCGGCCGGGCATGTCATTAATTATTTATGAAAAGTAAACACAGTCGGTATAGGAACTGGTCACGTCGGTGATGCCCCCATTCCTGCCCACCAACGAAGAAGGCGGGGCTTATTCTAATTACGGAGATGCGAAAATGCAATGTTCAGAAGTACGTAGCGCAGTTCGCTAAACAGCGTGTTATTTTCGTTTTTGTGCCAAACTCTATCGTAGGCAACCGTTCTAGCCTAGCAGAATGCCCTAGTTCCTGAGATCGGCGATTTGGTACTGTGATGGGTCCCCACCCCACCAATAAAAATTTCAAAAGGAGGTGCGGCGTAGGCTGTGATTGGAGTACACAAAGTGTCAATCCTCGGCTCGCCTCGGCATCATGGCCGCATCACGTCTAGATCACGTCTAGATGATAGATCATTAGAGACAGTCATTACATACAATGTCAATACTTAATTTAATGCAACCCAACACAGAGTAGGCTGGGGGTATTAATCCGCCCTGGGACCGGGTTACATTATTGAAATAACACTATCACTATGTCTCATAGGGTCTATGTCCCCCAGGGTACTGCCGGAACGTACACTGGGTACGGTCCGGTATATACCAGAACGCTACCTGGCACTATTGATATGGTAAGGTTAGGATAGGACTTAAGGATAGGGTTCGGTAGGGAGTAGGCTAGCGAACTCCTAGACTGTTAGTGGAGTAGGCCAGGTACGGTCGGCATATCAATACTACAGAGGCTATATCCCGGCAGCGCGCATATATTGAAACGGCTGCCGGGCACGGTCTTCGATTTCCTAATGGCCCGGCAGCCAGGCCTCGAATTAAGCGACGAGAGGCAAGGCAATTTTTGGACATGTGAGAAATTGCCTTGAATTCTCTAAAATGAGGCACCGAGGCAATTTAAAAGGCATCCAGGCAACTCTCACAACTTGAGAAGGCACGAAAGGCCATTGTTATGCAAAACTTGTGTCATCGTATGAATTCTACAAAATTTTCTAGAATTTAACTGCACTTAGCAAGCTAAACACACCGTACAGATCACTGGCCATTCTTGCGCGAGCGTCGTTGAACCTGTTTGCCGCGCTTTAAATCGCGCGCGGCACGTAAGTCCGGCGGCAGAACAATTTAAATATTCGTGTTCTACCACGGGCATACACAGGCTGCACGATTTATCGAATCGCTACTGGCCAGCGGTTGGCAGCAAATACCACGTTATTGTTTTTACCAGAAGGTAGACTGGTATCCGCCTCACCTCTCTGCAACAAGTACACGCTCTGCGATAAACATGCGGCGCGAACGAGTCCAAGCCAAAATCCCGCTTGCGCCAACCGACGCAATTACAAGAAAGGGCAAGGCAGGTCACGCCGTCGGTCGGGTTTGATTTCAGGCGCAGTACGCGCATTGAATAGGGCAACCCGCGGCAAAATTGCCGTCGGTGGCCGAGTCGGTAATTCGAGCTTCTTAACCAATAACTCTAACCCTAACCGGCTGAAACCTAACAAAAACCCTAACTCTAGCCCTAAACGCTAACCCTAACCCTAATCCTAACCTAACCCTAACCCTTGTGGCTTGTTTACTTGAGATAACGCTAAAAATAAAAACTGGCCGGCATTAGAAATCGAAAGACCGTGCCCGCAGCCGTCAACATTAGTACGCCGGCTGCCGGCATCAAAGCCACTGTGTAAATATATATACTATATAGTATTACTCATTATAGTATTAACTATTAAGTACCAGGGGAAGGTAGCGTAGTCACTCTGCCACTAAGCACCGACCGTACCGCAGGTACGTTCTCCGCAGTACGCCCCCGGGGAACATAGACCGGCCTCTCAGCATCAAACCTATGAGTTTAGCCCCGCCGCTCCGGTTACCAAGTAACTCGTTTTCTGTCAAATCTTAATATTCAATCTGTAGATGGAGTTTGTCCTTACGAATTCCTC
>NW_014577445.1:0-13000 GCF_000485595.1 Priapulus caudatus
AGGGGATGGGTGGGGGGAGGAGGCTCTAATAGCAAAAGCAGTGTCACTCCCATTAGTTAACAGTCAACAAATCTAAATGTTTAAGCACCCACTCTTGAGGGTCAAAAGGTTATCAGACCACTTACTCTTCTGCACCGTAGTGGAAAGCAGATTTCAATTCAATAAAAGCCATAGAAAATGATAGGTCACCACTGAAACAAAAAAAGTATTTTCGTCAATCACTGCCGTCAGACCAATCGAGTCCACAGAAAATGTCTAAAATCAGTACCTGTGCCCCATATGACACTTGACGCTGTGACTCCACTTTCGGCACAGTGAATGGCTTTTCCTACACATGAATGGCTAATAACACCGACTATCAGAGCCAGGTCGAGCCGTTTTAGATTTGTGGCCGCAATTCCTGCATTTCCTCCCCTATACCTAAGTTAAGGAGGGAATGAGTTCCCCTTATCCTTCACAGGACCTCTGTGAACCTTTGACGCTTTGGCCCCTACCTTCGACATCCAATCGTTTCGATTACATCCCCCACCACTTCGCACAATCCCGACGACCGATAACGCACAAAGCGTTCTACATTGCTTAGCTGCCACCTAGTTGACGGAGGAGCACGGAACGGACGGACGATCATAACCACAACCAGGAGCGAGTTCTACTATTGCATCTGACTTGTCAGAATGAGCTAATCAATATAGAGTAGATTTGAGTTTACATTCTATAATTCTAGACATATTTAAGACCCAGGATGTCTTATGAAGCTAATTCTGTAAAGTTTGAGTCTATTGAAGCACGGATAGTCTAATATTAATTAGCAAATATACCAGCGCGCGGCTAGAGCCGGTGAAACGATAACCGTCACAAAATCTATTTTTATCCTCTAATCACAGGTCGGAGCAAATTACCTCTCGTATTAGACGCATGTTCACCGATGTGATCATAATGGCATCCATAACATAACATACATAATTAGGTGGAACAGCAAATGAAGCATATATATTTATTTTTCATTTTATGGGCCACAGTGTCAGTGTGAGAAAAGGTGAAGAAAATTTAGGACATCAAAGCGATGCATGTAATGCGACCTGTACGTCGTATAGCCACACCAGGCGATTAGTAAGTAGTACAGTACGAGAAAAAAGACAAGAAGTGGTAGGTGAGTACTCCATTTAGCCTTAAGCCCGGCGCACACGTGGCGATTTTGTTAATCGCTAGGTACCTGCGGCGATATCTGTTTGCCGGCCGACAAAATCGCGCGAGAAAATCGCTCACGTTGTGCGCTGCCCCGGATCGTCACCAACGATTTTGACTGCCAGAAAACTCGTCGCCAAATGGAATACAAAAACATGTATTGATATATATGTTTGCCCCAGCGTCGCTGAACAAGTCGCTGTACGTGTGCGCCGCACTGGGCGACTGGCGATCTCGGCAACAGTTTTGTGATTAAGCCAATCAAAATGGGCATGATTTGAAGCACGTGAATGCAAAATAATTGGCACCGCCCCGTGGTTGGGTGGTTTGAACAGGTTCACGTACAGTTCCATACAGTGGTATGTCGCTGATCAGAACGGTTGAGATTGTTCCGCGCGGGGGCCGCACACCGTGGCGATTTTTAATCGACAGTACCTCAGCGATAAAAAATCGAACGGTACTGGTCGAGTAAAAATCGCCCAGTGTGCGCCGGGGCTTTAAGGATGTTCGGAACTTTAAATCATACAGAGTGGCTATATGTCCGGCAGCCCTGCATATATTCTGACGGCTTAGCCGGGCACGGCTTTCCGATTTCCTACACCAATGCGTCCGCAGTTTTAATTTGATTAGCGTTATCTGCTCGAAGATAAAACAATGGGTTAGGGTTAGGGTTAGGGTTAGGATTAGGGATTTTTCGGATAGGGTTAGGATTAGGGTTAGGGTCAGAAGCGTTAGGGGTTATGGTTAAGAAACTGCCCGGGCATTTTAGGAAATCGAAAAGACCGTGCCGGGCGCCGGGCATATAGCCACAGCGTTAATCAAATGTCATTGTAATGGTTAGGGTTATGTGTATAGGTTAGGGGATTACCGTTAGGACTTAAGTTATGGGGAGGAGTTAGGATTATGCATCAAATAAATCATTAATGAATATCAAAGACAAGTTCGGGGAACAACTCCTACTCCTAGTAGCTGGTAGGTTACTGAGTAATTGCCTAATACTATAGTAATAGAATGAGTAAATGACTAATGCCAATGGTAATTGCCTATTGGTAATCACCGTAATGCAAGTCTAAAAACGACTAATGCAACAATAGAGCGTTACCAGAAGTGTCAGGGCCGACTTACCGCGTACCGTAACTCTGGCCACGCACGTTAATTAGCATGTTTACAACCGGAGCCAGCTGTCTTATATCCCGCGTCTACCAACACATTCCTGTAAGAAACCTACCTATAATTCTGCGTAGAAAAGCTACCAATATCGAGTAATTCTACTATGATAATAATATTTCATACACAATCTCAACACAAACTTGCCACCATGAACGAATAACGCTGGTGCTGCCATCTCATAAACAAGGGAACAGCAGGGAGCGTAAGAAAGGAAGCAGTTTTTGTCTTAGAATTAAGCAACAAGGAGAGAACGAGAGGAAAAGGGAGGAAGGCCAAAAATTTAAAGTACGTTTTTTGCGTTTGCTCAAATATTTGAATGTGCTAACCACAAAATAGATATAGATATAGTTAAAATAGTGCTACTATCAACAGTAGTAATATTATGCTGCCAATACATCATGATAGAAGGCATATATTCGACCATCGATTATGCAAAGTTTTAACGAATAGCTACAGATAACGGCACCTTGTGTAGTTAATAAGTACATTTACCTTTATAGCCAAAACGCGTATTAGTTTGTCCAATATCACTGCTGGTTACTAAGAAATGTCTAATTAAATCCGCAGTCCAAGAAATCGGTTGTTTGACCAGCTACAACCGCCATGCGGCTGTAAACCGCGCCAGAACTGGCGAGGCGCGTTTCATACAGATTATATGTGGCACACAGGACATGTATTCGCACGTATGCTCGGCCGTCACCAGTGATTTCGATCTTGTAGTCTGACAGTCCGCATCTCCGTACGTTTTTAATGTTTTACTCTTGGTGATTCGGGAATAAATGAATATCATACGTTCTTGAGATAACAAGCAAAATATAATATGTGGCAACCTAGGCAAATAATAAACCCTAGGCAAACAATTTACCCGAAACCAAACAATTCGATGCTCAACATCCGTTAAGCACAATGTTGACGTCAACCCAAAGAAGCGCGAACTCGATTTTATTTTGTTGGCCATAAACATTTCGCGGGGTTGAATCGCCCAGAGTTACCAAATTTTACGGATTTCAAGTTAGACATTTTCCTTAGTAATTAGCAGTGATAATTGGACGAAACTAATACGCGTATTGCTAATAAGGTAAATGTTACGTCTATTAACTAGCACAAGATGCCAGTTACTGAGGTATCGCATTCGTCAACATTTAGGCATAATCGATGGTCGAGAATTATGCCTTTAAAATAGATACTAATTAATAATATTGAAATAGATACTAATAGTAGTTAAATAGCATTAAATAGTGATTAGTATATGGCAATGTTGAATTTAAAATTGAGTCTGAGATCGACGTTTAGATAACTTGAAACTTCTTTTAAGTTTTAGTTTACTAGGCCTAAACGTTTTTTTTGTTTGTTTTGCCTTTTGCGTGCAAAAAGTCACACCGGAACACGTCACTGAGTCCTGAAGTGAACGTACTCTAAATAACTAAAATAGTGATACATTATAAATAGCTTTATTGCTAGTCTAACTACCGTGAGTACCGTCTTAGGCCAGATTACGGCTTAGGCATTCACATAAGCTTTGCACTGTATATAAACTGTAATATCATAATAATTATTAAATAATTATATATGACTTTTACTTACTTGCGTTGTAGTCATAAATCTCTATCTTCTTACCCCTACTTACAAGGATAATTTTGGGTGTTATTATGTACGTAACGATCTTCGCCTGCGAATCCGGCCACACATTGATAACTACATTTGTAAGAGAAGCGTGCCGGATACTCTCGGCTGCCTAACGGCGTAATCTTTTAGCTTTTGCTGACTCTAAAACGTCGGTATCGCCTAGCTTTTCAAAACTATGGTCTGGACCCATATTAGAGATAAATGCTGTCGGGACCAGCACTGGTGCCCCTATAGACTTTCAGAACTGCTCTAAGATTGTGAACCATTCAGCATAAAGCCTGCGAGACTGGGTCTCCAGAAACTATGATGATAGTACTCAGATGTTGTCCCTGGCTCGTCTTGAAATGGCCCTCACTCCTTCGTGTCCGCTTTCTTCACTCAAAACTTCATAACTTCTATAAAATTTATCAACTGTGAGAGAAAACAATTGGCATTCTTCTTGCTCTAATGAAAGACCTAGTATCGCCTCAAACCCGCTCCAATCTGAGCGTGATCACTGTTTTTCGGCAAATGTAACAACTTCTAAGGATCCTTTTAAGTTTAGCTTCTTTGTCATCTGTGATTCCAGTATTGGATTCACTTGCTTCCGATCCTTATGTAAAAAAATAAGCAAACTTCACAAACTTTTTCGCGCCTGCGATTCCGCAGTGAGGATCTACCGACTTGATCCACTCTCTCCATCTTCGTTATATCTCCAGACTTCTTTGCGAAGAAAAATATCACTTATGAGGTTATGAGGTTAATAATAATATAATTCATAAAACGTCTGTCGGTACGGACCGGGAGAGCAGTCACTGAGTCAGATTTTAAGGGTTCGGGTGATGCACTAGGCCCACTCGCTGAGCTAGCTGCTAGGGCCTGCATACCTCCCAAAGTGACGCGTCGTCGACCGACCAATCCGCGGCAATCGGAGCGCTTGCAGCTCAGGCACTAAAGCTGATAAATATAAAGCTAAACCCTAACCCTAACCCTAACCCTTACCAGTAACCATCCACTCATGCTAGCCAGCTGAAATAATGCAACCACAAAACATTGCATCAGCTTTAGTGCCTGGGCTGCAAGCGCGTCACTTTGGGAGGAGCTGCGAGCGCTCCGATTGGTCGGTCGACAACCCGTCACTTTGGGAGGTATGCAGGCCCTAGCTGCGAGTACTAGGCCCCTACTGTCAGCACGAGCTGACAGTCGCGTGAGTCACACAGGTCGTAGACGACGTCATAAATATACTATAGCCAATCAAATGTGGTGTACGGTAAAGTAGCAGAAGTGGATAGTCTGCCGTATACGGTTAAATATCCACTGCCTAAAAATTTTGAGATCGTGAGTTTTTGAAGATATTGGTATGACGTACCTCGTTGAGTATTCTCGTTCCTTTGGTATTGTTACAGCGTAACCTTATTTAGCTTTATTGATTCAAAAACTCGGTCCGTGGCTTTTAAAACTATGGTTCTGCCCATATTAGAATGTTAACATCCCAGTTGGCCTACTCCCATTTCGCCTACACCCATTTCGCCTACGTCCCATTTTGCCTAAGTACTCCCATTGTACTCCCACTGTATGTTCCAATTTTGTGTCTCCATTTTTGTCAAGTTGTGTTCTCATTATTTGTACCTATGTTTTCTTCTAGTTCCTGTACAGTAGTCTATGTATGCCAATCAAAACCATGTTTTCTTATTTATTAATGATTATTTAGTGAACAAACCGATCGTAGACGAAATGGGAATGGGGTAGATTTTGAGCGTAGACGAATTGAGAGTAGGCGAAATGGGTGTAGGTCAACTGGGAATTTTGCTGTAGGCGAAATGGGAATTTTGCCGCAGGCGAAATGGGAGGCCAACCGGGAATAAACCATTAGAATATGCTTTGCCAGGCTGGTGCCCCTTTACACTCGAGAACTGCTCTAAATTTGATGCCATTCTGATTCAGCATAAAGCTGCGAGATGGGTTTCCAAAAACTATCATGATAGTGTTGATGTTGTTTTGGCTCGTCTTGATTGGCCTCTTCTTCGTGTCCGCTTTCTCCATGCTAAACTCATATCTTTCCATAAAATTTATCATGGTCAGGTGAAGATTGGCATTCCCTCTTGCTTAAAGGGAGTTTACTCTAGGTTCTAGGGTTATTTTCAGCTAATTTATGTTATAATTACGCTACATAAAAAGTTTCATGGTTCAATCACCATTAGAAAATAAAAATAAAATGTTTTAAAACTAACGACTACAATTTCATCACAACGACGGTGGCGCCACTCAAAGCGCACGATCTGATAAGTTGCGCAGAACCACTTTCCAGCCAAGGGCTACAGACCGAGGGTGTTTCTTATTTATTCATTTAAAAGCAAAATGATTGTAATATCTTATAAACGACATATAGTTTCAGTATATAATATGGATAAATTTGCCCTAAAATGAATATCGTTCGCGTTAAATAGCATTTAGGTATTAAATATAATCGCACTTTTGTGATTAGCCTCTACTCGGTCTGTAACGTGCAAAATAAATTGTTAAATACGCAACTTTTTCGGGGTGGCAGCACGGTTGCAGCTGTCATGGCGCCGTTTAAATTTCGTAGCGTTAATGTGTAATTAATTATAACAATTAAATTAGGTATCTGGTAACAAATACGTGTGGGTATAGACGATTTGTTATACAGTAAGTACAGATGTATGCAGTAAAATCCTAGAGGCTACTGTCCCTTTAATGAAGCCTGTCCGATGCACTCGATCATCTGAGCTTGAGCATTGTTTTCGGCATGTGCCATCTTCTAAGGATCCTTTTAAAAGTTTAGCTTCTTTGTTTCTGTCATTCCTTATTGGAATTCTCTTCCTTCATCATTGGTAAATGATGAACAATTGCAACTTTTTCCACTTCAATCCGCAGTGTTGATCTATCGATTTGATCCACTTCTCTCTCCGTCTATGTTATAGTCCGTAGGACTTTTGAAGGCTAATTATTTATGAAGTTACGTATATAGGTATTGTGAGAGTCTTCGAGTGTCTGTTGCTGGGGGTCTATGGATTAGTTGAGTGGGTGTGAGCAGGGATCGCTACCAATCATCCCATTAATCATGATCTTGCAGAGGAAGGCAAGATGCAGGTCCTTCCTATTCTTGGACAATGACTGCCACTTAAAGCGTATATTGCGGAGAATTTTCCAGTGTTTTCCACAATTTCATGATACCTACCGTTATTGCTTGAGTAACAGCAATTGTCTAGAGTAACGATAAAATGCCTTGGAACCTTCGTATTCACAAATCATGCACAATTACAATTTGGTTCTGTTTTGTTTACCGTTGCCATCTCTCGAATTTTCTCGCGGTAGCGCGAGACATCTTATCACGGTGCAGCAATGCATACCACGCACCGTAGAAATCAGGTCAGAGTGTAAACACAGACGCTCATACTAGCCGTAAACAGCAGTGTAGTACTAATGCCACGTGAAGTCTGTTATTAGAGAAGCTTGTGGATTGCCAGTCAGATAGTAACACGGGAATGACAATGACAGAAAGTGCTATGAATTATTGACATAAAAACTCAATAATATTTACCAAACAGAATTGCACGCCCTTTTGTTTTAATTATGTTCGCTTTGTTTGAGATGCCATTTGTGATTTTTGAAAGTCTTGACTCGAAAAAATTTGCTGCTGGTATGATGTTGTCAAATCAATTTTTCTATGCTATAACTGCATAAAATATTGGTGTTTTGGATAGTTGGGTGTAATCAGTGATATTTTCGCTGTCAGGTGAGAGCGGTGAGACTATATTCAGCTATATTTATTTTTTCTGAGCAAAATTTTCGCAATGATTGTTTTAATCTTCGTGAACTTTTCAGGATGGGTGAGGTGGAAGACCGAGGTTGATCTTCCTGCGGGAGTACGTCGAGAGAACCCTCAAGTTAAAGGCGGACAAATGGCAGAAGCTCGTCAGCGTAGAGGAAACCAAGCAGCTACTCACAGACTCTTCGAGAAATGCGACTACAGACAGCTCGTGATAGCGCAAACTCGACCGGCGCGCTTGCCGCGACGTACGCATTTCCCAGCGGCCAGAAGACGAAGGCCGTCTACTTTTATAAAGAAGAGTCAGAAGGAACGATATCAAAGACAAGGTGAAGAGTTCGCTGTTCGTCGGCGACCTCTCGCACCTCCCCTCGAAATTCTCGTCGCTCCGTCGAGGAAATCCTCCGTCCCGCCTGCTTCGTAACGACTTCAACCAGAAGTGCTGGCCTCAGGTCGTCTCGCAGGACGTGCTCAGACACATACACAGCCTCAAGAACCGCGTGTTTGTCGTGTCGGGGCAGGTGCGCGGCAGACGCTGCTGCCGCTGCCCGTCGGCACCGACCGCGTAGACAAGGCGTGCACGTCGCCAAGACGAGCGGCGAGATCTACGACCGCGCGGCTCATACACGCCATCGAGACGGTCGTCATCGACTGGACGCACCAGATACGAGACGTGCTCAAGCGCGACTCGTCTCAGCCGCTGCTCGAGCGGTCTCGACCCAGGTCGCCACGTCGAGGTCGAGTTCTGGAAGGCCAAGTGTAAGAACCTGCAGTGCATCTACGAGCAGCTGCGCCGCCCAAGGTGCGCAGATGGCCGAGCTGCTGAACACGATGCAGAGCAGTTACTTCCCGTCGTTCAGGAGCATGTTCCGCGACGTCGTCGGCGCGCTAGCCGAGGCGCAGGACGTCAGTCTCTACCTGACGCCGCTCGCGAGACACTTTGACGACCTCGAGGCAGGCGGACTTTGCCGACGTCGTGCCGCTGGCTGCGTCGATGATGCCACGTCATCTGTCTCGTGTGGAGTCGCTCGCGTTACTACTGCACGCCGGGACGCGTCGTCGTGCTGCTGCAGGAGATATGCAACCTGCTCATCGCGCAGGCGCGCGCGTACCTCGATCCGCCGAGATCTTCAAGGGCGAGATCGACGAGAGGCTTGCAGAAGGTGACGACGTGCCTCGCGATATTCGCCGCGTTCGCGGCGACGTACGACGAACACAAGGCCGCCATCGCGACCTACTTCGGCGACGATCGGCCGGCGAAGACGTGGAGTTTGCTCCCGCGCTCACTTTCACGCGCATGGACAAGTTCACCGAGCGACTGCAGACGATCCGCATCCTCTTCGAGACGGCGCAGGAGTCATGAAGCGGAGAAGGTGGAGATGGGCGGCATCAAGGGTCGCAGTCTCGGTGCGCAGGTCGTCTGCATCTTCGAGGAGTTTCAGGGCCACTACGCCGGCTTCGCGGCTGCCACGTACGACGCTCTCGACCCGCTCTGCCGGGAGTTCATCGACGACTACTCCATCTTCATGAACCACATCTACGACCTCGACCGCCGCCTCGGATCCATCATCTGCCAGGGATACGACGACTGCACCGGCACGAGGGCGTCTTCAGATGCTCACTTGTTTCGGCACGCTGCTCGACCGGCCAATCATCAAGGAGGAGTTCGAGGCGAAGTACCAGCTGCTGATGCGGACGATCGACGGAAGACCTCGACACGGCGAAGCTCATCTACGACGAACACATGAGTCTCGCCAAGAAAGTCGGGCGCCCATCAACAGAAACATGCCGCCGCGTCGCCGGCGCCCTCAAGTGGGCGTCGCGAGCTGCGCGGAGCGAATCACGGCGCCCGTCGCTAGCTTCCGCGCTCCTCGAGCACGCGGTGGCGGCGAGCCGCGGACGACTCGTCTACCACAAGTGCGACGAGATGCTGGCGCTGGCTCGCCGCGTACGAGACGCGGGTGTACAGCGAGTGGGCGGGAGCCGTCGGCGACAAGGCGGAGTTCAACCTGCAGCGCCGCTCGTGACGCGCAACGCCGACACCCGCCTCGTCGCCGTGAACTTTGACCCTCAGCTGGTCGCCGTGCTGCGCGAGGTCAAGTACCTCGAGGGCATGAAGCGGACGGACATCCCCGAGGGAGCCGCGACGCTCTAACAAGCGAAACGGCGAGCTCTACCAGTACGTCGCCAACCTGAACCTGACCGTCGCGCTGTACAACAAGATCGCGCAGACGACGCTGGCCCGTAGAGTTCCAGCTGGTGCTGAGCGAGCTAGAAGCCATCGACCAGCTGCTGCCAGCAGGCGGAGGGCGAGCTGAACTGGAACAGTGCCAACCTGTGGGACTACATCCAGGACGTGCAGGCGCAGGTGCGCGGCCTCGAGTCGCGGCTGCAGCAGGCCAAGGACAACGTGGTGTGCGTGCACACCGTCATGGCGACGTGGTGCGCCAGCCGCTGTTCGAGAAGAAGGAGAAGAAGCGCGATTCGCTGCTGAGCCTCGACGACCGGCAGGAGCGGGCGGCGGCGTAACGCTGACGTCGCGGCGGCCGGGAGCGCATCAACGCGCTGCTAGCGGGAGAACGCCCGCGCTGTACCGCGCCGACACCGCCGTCGCAGGACTGGCAGCGATACGTGGAACACGTCGACGAGATCATCACCGACGGATTCTTCGTGCGATTCACTGCAGCATGAGTTACCTGCTGACAACACCGACCACGAGCAGCCGCTGACGCCGCTGTTTGAGGCGCAGCTGGAGCTGCAGGCTCCCGAACTCGTCTTCTCTCCGTCGCTCGTGTACGGTGCGAACACAGCTTTTACGCGATCATCGACGACCTGCTGCGCGACGTGTTCGCGATGGCTTCCTACATCGCGCGCGTCGCTCGCCACCTCGGCCACGACAACTACCAGATGGAGCTGGAGGACATGGAGGAGTTATCAGACATGCAGACAGGAGGTGATCGATCGCGTGCAGAGCAGCCGTAGGCAAGGCCACTCGACTTCCGAAACTCGTTCGACAACTACTCGTACCTGTGGGTGAGGATCGCCGCAGAGTTCATGCGCCAGTTCCTCCTCTATGGACACGTCATCACGCCCGAGGAGCTGGAGAACGCCCCGAGGAGGGCGTACCGGAGAACCCTCCACAGCTGTCGCAATTCAAGGAGCAGATCGACTCGTACGAGGCCATCTACACGGAGGTGGAAGGCATCGACAACACGGCGCGTGTTCGACGGCTGGTTCCGCCTCGACATCCGTCCGTTCAAGCAGGCCCTGCTGAACGTCATCAAAGCGCTGGAGCCTCATGTTCAAAGGCAGCACCTTTGTCGACCACGGTCACGCAGAGTCTCACGGGCCTGCAGGAGTTCATCCGGTGCTAACGCCGGGCGACGCTACACGTCGAGGAGCGGCGACTACGCAGGAATGGTCGACGTCATGGGTCACCTGATGCGCTCGTGCGCGACCGCAGCGCACCGAGAGAGATGTTCGAACCGCTCAAACACACCATCGAACTGCTCAGTTCCTACAACCAGGAACTGTCCGACGACGTTCACTCGCAGCTGCACGAACTCCCCGAACAGTGGAACAACACGAAGAAGATCGCCGTCACCATCAGCAGCATATGCGCGCCGCTGCAGGCGAACGAGGTCGCCATCTTGCGGACGCAGAGCGCAAACTTCGACGTCGGCAGCACGAGTTCCGCGAGAAATACCGCGTGAACGCGATCTTCCGCTACGACTGCGGCGACACGTACCCGCGGCTCGACCGCGCGCGCACGCTGAGATCACAGGCGATGGAGGGAGAGATGGCCGCGCTCGCAGAGTCGGCGAGTCTCTTCGAGGTCAACCTGCCTGAGTTCCAAGCAGCTGAAGCAGTGCCGGCGGGAGCTGCGCGCTCCTCAAGCTGCTCTGGGACTACGTCATGTCGTGCGCAGCAGCATCGACGACTGGAAACGACGCTGTGGCAGACATCGACGTCGAACAGATGGAGATGGACTGCCAAGAAGTTTGCGAAGGACATCGCGGGCTGGACAAGGAGTGCGCGCGTGGACGCGTACGGCGGGCTCGAGGACACCGTCAAGAACATGCTGACGTCGCTGCGCCGCGGTCGGCGAGCTGCAGAACCGGCCGATCCGAGCGTCACTGGCAGGAGCTGATGCACGCGGCGAAAGTGTGAAGTTTGTGATGAGCGACAAGACGAATCTGTCCGACCTTTCTCGCGTCAACCTGCACAACTTTGAGGACGAGGTTCGCGCATCGTCGACAAGTCCGTCAAGGAGATGGCGATGGAGAAGACGCTCAAGGACTGGACGTGACGTGGGCGAGCATGGAGTTTGAGCACGAGCTACACGCGCGCACCAAGTGTAAGCTGCTGCCGCTCAAGCGAGGAGCTCATCGAGACACTCGAAGACAACCAGGTGCAGCTACAGAACCCTCATGACGAGTAAGTACATCGGACACTTTCTCGAGGAAGTCTGCCGGCTGGCAGAAGAAGCTGTCCATGGCCGACCAGGTGATCAGCATCTGGTTCGAGGTTCAGCGTACCTGGTCTCACCTGGAAAGCATCTTCATCGGATCCGAGGACATCGCTGCCAGCTTCAGAGGATTCGAAACGCTTCGACAGCGTCACGCCGAGTTCAAGGAACTTCTGTGCGCGATGGAGAACACGACGAAACGTCGTCGCGGAACGAACCGCCGACGACTGTTCGAGAAGCTCGAGTACTTCAGAGCCAGCTGACGCTGTGTTGAGAAGGCCCTCGCGAGTACCTCGAGACAAAGCGCCTCGCGTCCCGCGATTCTACTTTGTGTCGTCTGCGACCTTGCCTCGACATTCTCTCTACGGCACCAGCCCGAGCTGGTAGCTAAGCACCTGAGCAAGCTCGTTTGACAGCATGGCGAGGCTGAAGTTCCTGAGGACGAGGATGGCAACCTGACGAAGACCGCGCTCGGGATGTACAGCAAGGAGGACGAGTACGTGGAGTTTGATCGGCCGTGCAGTGCACGGGTCAGGTCGAGGCGTGGTCGAACCGCCTCATGCGAGCATGTGCTCGACCGTGCGTCCACTACATGGCAGACGGCGGCGTGCACTTACGAGGAGAAACCTCGCGACAATGGCTGTTCGACTACATGGCACAGGGCGCTGTGCGGCACGCAGATCTGGTGGACGACTGGAGGTGGGCATCGCGTCTCGGTCCGGCTGGAGGAAGGCCTACGAGAACGCACTGAAGGATTACTACAAAAACAGGTGAAATTCCCC
>NW_014577445.1:13025-17989 GCF_000485595.1 Priapulus caudatus
GTATACACCTGCAATCCGGAGATACAGCTAAAACGTATGACACGATTCTCCATTCTGTTGCCACCAAACCGAATGTATAAACTGCCTAACTTGAAACATAAGGCAGCTACTAACGACTCTTGCGCACTCATCTCCCAGCGAGCCACACCGCATCGCCGAGGGCGCAACTTGAAACAAAAGGCAGCTGTAAATAGGTCAAAGATTAGCTCGCCGAGTGTTGCGTCGATATCCAAATTATCTATTTATATTATATTATACTACTTCTGATATATATGCAATTATATACCTACAGGCTACACTTATATATAATACATATAGTAATATAAAGATGATAAAACTGATACTGATACTGATAGATGTATTGTATTCAGTCAATACAGTATTGTAATTTGTAATTTGTATGATAAAACAAGTCATGACATATGAAGATAATTATCTTCTTTAAGATATAAAAAGTTGCTCGGCAGCTTTTTATGGAGGCAGAAGATTTTGCAATAGATGGGATGTCACTGTCAGGCAGTCTGTAAAGTATTGGCGTTTCAGTCCGTTAGGCATTCAGGCGACCGCATACATGCATCGCCTTGCAACCACAGGTGGAGCAGAGACGGAATAGGGCAAGGAGATCAGTAAGGAATACAAAATACTGCGGCTCCAGGTTTGGTGGCAAGGAATCACATCCGGCTGGTTGGATAGGATTCCTATGTATTACGCAAACACAGGTCAACAGAAATGCATGTGTACAGATTCCAGTTGTATTACATGTATGTACATTGGCCTAACCACTCACGTTTCCACGTCAGAGTCACTACTGCAATGCCAGTCAGGAGCTATCTCGCTGGTGTCAGGTAGCTCCATTTCAATATCACTATCGTCATCATCCCTGAGTGTGGCTGGCACTGCCAAGTTGCAGGTCTGGCTAGCAACCGACTTGGTAGCGACATATGTGGAAACCCTCTCAGTCTCATCTGTTTGAACACCTAGGGTTAACATGTACATATCCACATAAGCTTACACATTCATACAGTATACATATATGTATGTAATTGTTTGTATTTATTAGTTTGTTATTAGTTATTACAGCTATATACAGTACTGTGTAGTTAGTACAGTTGTATAAGTACCAATTGTGTATATATACTGACCAATGTCACAAGTCTCAACTGGACTATTTCCAAATGATGCTTGGGTGTGCTTCGACCTCACGTGTGGTTTAATTCCAACTTGACACACAAAGGATCTGGATGCCACTGTGGAGGAATCTGCAAGGTCAGCTGTGTCAGTAGCCGTCACTGCTGTTGCACTTGTGCTGGTTCCATGTCCGTAAGGGTCCATCAGCTCATTAATGACCTGACCGAGTAAAGACAAATATATAGCACTCGCCTTCAAATGGTTGATATAATCATCTTTTAATAATCACATTATCATGTCATTATGTCATTAACACATTTAGGGATAGTGATTTTCCGTTTCAAAAAATTGCCTTTTCCGTTTGGGAAAATCATGAATTCCGTTCCAAAGAAAAAAAAAGAAGGAAATTCCGTTTTGCCATAGAAGATTGTACACGCCAAAAATGCAAAATTCCGTTTACATATATTTGCATTAAAAAAAAGTATTTGGTACAACCTTTAAAACCGGAACCGGCACCGAAACACAGGGCTACCAAAAGTCGTAATTGTAAGTCATTTCGCTCTGAAACTTGTCTGAATGTAAACCATATCATTACCAATGCTATTGTCGACTGTTTTTTTGTGATTTTATTGAAATTTCTATATTGTAATATGTTGAAATTACGTTTTCCGCATTTTCCCGTTTGAAAACATCTTTTCCGTTTCCAATGGCCGTTTCCGTGTTTTCCGTCCGTTTTCCGCGATCGCGGAAAATCACTGTCCCTACACATTAAAGTAACCATTAAAATAAGTAATGGTGGTTTATAAAGCTGGGTCTTGGTAGATGCTGCTGCACTTACGCGCTGACGTTCACGTTTTTCAAATGCACCAAATCGACTTCGTTTCTGTGGAGGACGCATCTGCAACATTTTAGACATGTTTACGCGCTAGTATTACACACATTCATATATGCACAGAAAACAGCAAGCGGGACAGAGTCATCAGACAGCAGTGAGAAGATGTTGGGGAAAGAGTTTGGAGGAAGTGCAGCACTGCAACCCTACCACAGAGATGCCAACCACTATGATTTATCCGTATTTTATACGAATTTCTATTCCTTTTGCACCACTACGACCAGTTTGTATCAAACTACGAATTTCACTGTGATCGGAAAAAATATAATTTTGTTATATATTTCTTTTTTATTTATTGCAATTTTTGACCCTCTGAATGCAGGAAATTGCATCTTAGAATCAAAAGATTTTCCGGGGGGCATGCCGGACCTCCCTAGCAAACTCGGGTCACTCACTACGTGACCCTCAAACAACTAATTTGATGGCCAGAAACTACAGATTGCTTTAAATATGTGTTGGCATCTCTGCTACCAGTTTCAGCCTTTGTCGAGCTCCAGTGAAAGTGACGAAGCAGGATTAGCAGCTAGAAATAGTCAATCATGGCGATTGAAAAACATGGAATGGTAATTAACATTCACATTCAACAGGTGTGAATGAGGACGCCCAACATTTATCAATTAACAGGTAACACCGCTACAAAACCTTTTAGGTGCAGATGTGGGTGTTGCAAAAGATGGGAAGACATGAGTGAGAGTAAGTGTCTGCTGCTGGGAGATTCCCAACGTCGCACACAAAACAGAGGTGGACGAGCTGCAGCCTGCATGTCTCACACAGAGAGTGTCTGCTGCAGCCTGCATGTCTCACACAACATGCTGGGTTCGGCTCAGTTTTCCTAAACGTGTGGACTCTCCAAGCTGCCTTTTACCAATATCGGCAGCAGTACACACCAACGCAGCAGGTTCCACACGTTAAAGTATGTATATAGACAAGGTCAAAACTTCAAATACAGACTAGACTTCTTTTTTTTAAACTTGACATGCTCATGCTGTTATATTTATAGGCAGTTCCGCTACATTGGATATCGGCAGATGGTGCTGGGGAGTGCTGGGGAGTGCTGGGGAGAGATGTCAGGGTGGCAATACCTGCATGTGCAGTGTTTAAAATTAGGGAGGCATTCCCATCGACTTCTGAAACATATACAGGTTTTAAATATCCATCTTTGGACTAATAGTTTTCAATTTTAAAATTTTAAAATTTGTAAAATTTATTGTTTATAATAAAGTTAACTTTTGTGGTAATATTAATAGAAATTGTCTTAGCTGTTTATTTTTAGAATAAAAGCCTAATCAATTCTCCCTAAGAAAGATACCAGTAGTGATGTAGTGTTGAACTACGGAGAGTGAAGTCGACTAACTTACTGAATGGTCTCCAGTCTCTGTCCTTGAGGAATCCGGGCGGGGAAATATACTGGGCACACTACCCGGGAGCAACAGTCTTCTTTTTAGCTTGCTTATTAGTCCATAGCTGAATTGTCTTTCTCTAGATGGATCCAAATCTTCTGGTTTAAAATGTGCACTGCACACACATGGTCTGGCTTTCAGAGATGGTCGCGGCTCCTTGAAATCCAGTCGTCTGCGCCGCACTGCCTTCGTCCATAGCCGACTCAAACCTAATGAAGATGAGAACTCTATTATTAAAAATTAAATAATTATTCAAGTATACTGGCTAACTAGCGTATAACAAGTAACTAGCGCGGTGTGGTCGACTAGTGGATAGTGTGGCGAGACTATAGTATATCCTCAGGGGGCGAAATTAATGGGAGTCCGGAGTCATCACAATACTCCCCGATCTGTACTGCGGACTACCCTGATTTGAACATATGCACAGGAGTCCGTGTGACTCCCTTGAAAATTTTGCCAATACTAATGAGTTGTTCGGACAGCCAGTCCTGCGCGGAATTACCGTATTTTTTCAGCAGGAATGCCGAAGAAGAAAAATTTGGCAGACGTGCACGCAAGTGAATCTTCAAAATAAGAACAGTGCGGTTGTGTGTTCCGGTTGTTGTTAATTGATCTTTTATTTTGTTGACTCCAGACTTGGCGACTTTCCCTCATTTTGCCGCGGACTGCCCTCCTTTTTGCAGGGCGAGGGGCTTAGCCGGCCGAAGTGTGGCACCCTGGTGTGGGGCGGATAATTTAATGGAAGAAATTGGTCATTTTTGGAAATAATAGATCTGAAGGTTATCATTGAATGGATATTCAATACAGCGACCAGTTTCTGAAATATTTGGCTTAAAATTATGTATTTGTGCAGTACAGTATATTCCGATAGCATTCAGAAAAAAAAGAAGGACAAAGATTTGAAATTTTAAGACGATAGAAAAGCTTTAATTCTGAGTGTTTTATAAACATGGTTTATTTTTCTTTTTGTGGTGAATGTCGTGAGAATGCGTAAGGGCATTCGGGAGTGCGGAAATGGTGTCCAGATGCGTCGAGTCTCCCGCGAAATGCGTGAACGACTTGCGTAGGTCTCGCGTATACAAGTAAAGATGTTAATATCTGAAAGGTTGAAAATTTTATTTTCAGGTGCCGTCAAAGTGCAGTCTAAAGATATTCGCAAATGTTCTCCAAATGTTTTGCTTGGGGGGAACCGCACGCCACCTCGTACCTCTCCTTCCTCCCGCATCTGCCTGCAGAATCCACAATTCGTGCCTATTATTCTTCATGACTCGGTATTACTTATTTTAATGTGAATACTTGTATCTATTTTGATAGTTCATGGAGTTTATTGGTTTCCTTTTGACAACTTGAAAAAGAGATTCAAGAGTCTCATTGACAATGCAGGGGTAAGAATATAAACGAGAAAAAGAGAGATGGGTCCACAGGCGACCATCTCGTATTAAAATTTTAAGATTTGGTCCGGTGCTCGCTCAATTTCAAATTGTTCTCTAAAAGTAATACGGCATGCCGAAGCGTAAATTTAAACCGTAAAAATGGCCGAGCCG
>NW_014577445.1:19100-24523 GCF_000485595.1 Priapulus caudatus
TTGCAGGGTAATTTACCAGTAAAAATGCGACCAAAAAATAGATTCAATGGTCCGCGTCGACCATTGACCTATTGAAAATCTGTTGGTCCTGCCCTGATTATTTGCATGGCCCGCGCGACCAGCGGACCATGCGCTTATTTCGACCCCATGCCAATGTGTTCAGAATAGCTTAGAATGCACCAAATTGCACCATTTTTTCAAAAAATTTGCGGGGGAGCATGCCCCCAGCCCCCCCCCCTAGGTTGGGCGATCTCCTCCGGAGCTTGCTTTGCTAGGTCCTCAAGACGCGCAAACACACCTTTGAATCCATTATGCGAGTTTTTCCCCCAAACTGGTTATTACCTCCGTTGTCTAATTTTCCCCCCGAAGAAACCCTGATATATATATATATATATCAGGGTTCTTCGGGGGGAAAATTAGACAACGAAGGTAATAACCATAGGTATATAATATATATACATAGGTTCATGGTAATAGTGGTGACACTGATAGTCATAGAGCAGCGTACTGTACTACACTAGGCCTACATACCAAGTTCTCCCTACGTTGCACAAACCGGGGGCGGCCCGCCCATTTTGGGATACTCCCCCTGCTTTCAATCGTTGCGCCCGTTTAAATTACCTCCGCCGCCGATTAAATTCACCCAAAATAAAAGTTGACCAGCGCCAGGAATCGATCGGCAAGAATTCCCATTCGACCAGGAACGCCGGACGCTGTATTTTTACCGTACCACGCATCACTGCAGACCACACAAAAGTACAAACAGTCAACTGTCCCAAACCCAACACTAACTGTACACCGACTGGCGCTATCTTATATACAAGTACCCCAAATACCGTCTATGGTGTGCTGACGATTTTACGCATTAATTAGGGTACGGTAAAAAAAACCGGCCCCGGACCCCCTAGTTTTTCTTCCCTTCCCCCCCCCCTTCCCCTCCCTCCCCCCTGCTTTCAGATGTCATCCTGGGAGAGACCCTGATACCCTACGTGTAATTACTGATTGCTACGATTAAGCGAGTATGATGTGCTGCGTAGTACTAGCTAGTACTGCACAAATAGTATCGGAATGCTGCTGTAACATGAGAATAAAATAATAAACAAACCTTTATCTGTTGGCCAAGAAAATAAGCTAATATTCCGGTCTGATATGTTGGAGCATCCGTACGCAACGCACCTCATTGGCATGACCTTCACCGGGGTTGATCCTACGAAATCCTACTGAAACACACAAGTTTACTAAATTCTAATAACTAAATAAATCTACAAAACTCTCGGTTCATGGATATAAGAGCTGTCCCAAATTCATTTTCGCAATGTGCGACATGTCATGTGCAAATGTGCAAATGTGGACAGCTCTTATATCCTTGGGCCCGCTCTAGTCCCAACTCTAGTAATAACCCTAATCAGATTAAATAACTTGAATGGTATTGCTAAGGTGTAATATATGAAGTATATGATTTAGTGCTCTTCATATGCGCCTTCGTGCATCAATGCGTCCGGGACGAGTTGTGGAAGGAGAACAGTTGCGCACGCCGTGACGTCAGACAATTGAGTTTTTCTAATTCTAATTCTGCAGAACGCATACAAAATTCAGCCAGGCATACATCTGACGGCTGCCGGGAACGGTCTTCGATTTCCTATATGCCCGGCAGTTTTTAATTTTTAGCGTTATCTCAAGTAAACAAGGGTTAGGATTAGGGTTAGGGTTAGATATATAGGAACTGCCGGGCATTTAGGAAATCGAAGACCGTGCCCGGCTGCCGGGCATATAGCCACAGCGTACAAAATTGTTTCTAAACTACAATTTGAGCACATGACAATAAATTTATATTGATTATATACATGCGTCTAAAGAGAAGAATTGCTCCGACCTGTGATTGGATGATAAAAATAGACCCCGCCCACTCCCACCGCATACGCTATTATGCTATGACCGGTAGAAACGTGTACTAACTACAAGAGCCGCAGAGCGTCTGGGCTCATCTGAGGTCTGTTGCTACGATTATAAACGTAAAATTTCAGTCGTGCGTAGTACCACATTTGTTAGGCGCAGATATGCAGACACGCAGTTGCGTACACATCATTGAACTTCGTCCTAGCTTTCAAAACTATGGTCTGCCCATATTAGAATATGCTTCGCCAGCCTGGTGCCCCTATAGACTTCAGAACTGCTCTAGATTGGACACCATTCAGCATAAAGCTGCGAGATGGGTCTCCAGAAACTATGATGATAGTACTGATGTTGTCCTGGCTCGTCTTGAATGGCCTCCTTCGTGTCCGCTTTCTTCACTCAAAACTCATAACTTTCTATAAAATTTATCATGGTGAGATGAAAATTGGCATTCCTTCTGGCTTAATGAAGCCTGTTCGCTGCACCCGCTCATCTGAGCGTGATCACTGTTTCGGCATGTACAAACTTCTAAGGATCCTTTAAAGTTTAGCTTCTTTGTCCTCTGTGATTCCGTATTGGAATTCACTGCCTTCATCCTTGTAAATAGCAAATTCACAACTTTTTCCGCTGCGATCCGCAGTGAGGATCTACCGACTTGATCCCACCTCTCTCGATCTTCGTTATAGTCTCCAGGACTTTTGAAGATTATCACTTATGAGGTTATGAGGTTAATAATAATATAATTCATAAAACGTCTGTCGGTACGGACCGGGAGAGCAGTCACTGAGTCAGATTTTAAGGGTTCGGGTGATGCACTAGCCCACTCGCTGAGCTAGCTGCTAGGGCCCGCATACTCCCAAAGTGACGCGTCGTCGACTGACCAATCGCGCAATCGGAGCGCTCGCAGCTCAGGCACTAAAGCTGATAAATATAAAGCTAAACCCTAACCCTAAACCCTAACCCTTACCAGTAACCATCCACTCACGATAGCCAGCTTAAATAATGCAACCACAAAACATTGCATCAGCTTTAGTGCCTGGGTGCAAGCGCGTCACTTTGGGAGGAGCTGCGAGCGCTCCGATTGGTCGGTCGACAACCCGTCACTTTGGGAGGTATGCAGGCCCTAGCTGCGAGTACTAGGCCCCTACTGTCAGCACGAGCTGACAGTCGCGTGAGTCACACAGGTCGTAGACGACGTCATAAATATACTAGCCAATCAAATGTGGTGTACGGTAAAGTAGCAGAAGTGGATAGTCTGCCGTATATAGGGTTAAATATCCACTGCCTAAAAATTTTGAGATCGTGAGTTTTTGAAGATATTGGTAGATGTTCCTCGTTGAGTATTCTCGTTCCTTGTATTGTTACAGCGTAACCTTATTTAGCTTTATTGATTCAAAAACTCGGTCCTGGCTTTTAAACTATGGTTCTGCTCATATTAGAATGTTAACATCCCAGTTGGCCTACTCCCATTTGCCTACACCCATTTCGCCTACGTCCCATTTTGCCTACTCCCATTGTACTCCCACTGTATGTTCCAATTTTGTGTCTCCATTTTTGTCAAGTTGTGTTCTCATTATTTGTACCTATGTTTTCTTCTGGTTCCTGTAGTCTATGTATGCCAATCAAAACCATGTTTTCTTATTTATTAATGATTATTTAGTGAAAAACGAATCGTAGACGAAATGGGAATGGGGTAGATTTTGAGCGTAGACGAATTGAGAGTAGGCGAAATGGGTGTAGGTCAACTGGGAATGTTCCTGTAGGCGAAATGGGATTTGCCGCAGGCGAAATGGAGGCCAACCGGGAATAAACCATTAGAATATGCTTTGCCAGGCTGGTGCCCCTATACACTCGAGAACTGCTCTAAATTTGATGCCATTCAGCATAAAGCTGCGAGATGGGTTTCCAAAAACTATCATGATAGTGTTGATGTTGTTTTGGCTCGGTCTTGATTGGCCTACTCTTCGTGTCCGCTTTCTCCATGCTAAACTCATACTTTCCATAAAATTTATCATGGTCAGGTGAAGATTGGCATTCCCTCTTGCTTAAAGGGAGTTTACTCTAGGTTCTAGGTTTATTTTCAGCTAATTTATGTTATAATTACGCTACATAAAAAGTTTCATGGTTCAATCACCATTAGAAAAAAAAAAAAAAATGTTTTAAAACTAACGACTACAGTTTCATCACAACGACGGTGGCGCCACTCAAAGCGCACGATCTGATAAGTGCGCAGAACCACTTTCCAGCCAAGGGCTACAGACGAGGGTGTTCTTATTTATTCATTTTAAAGCAAAATGATTGTAATATCTTATAAACGACATATAGTTTCAGTTATAATATGGATAAATTTGCCCTAAAATGAATATCGTTCGGTTAAATAGCATTTAGGTATAAATATAATTGCACTTTTGTGATTAGCCCTACTCGGTCTGTAACGTGCAAAATAAATTGTTAAATACGCAACTTTTTCGGGGTGGCAGCACGGTTGCGGCTGTCATGGCGCCGTTTAAATTTCGTAGCGTTGATGTGTAATTATTATAACAATTAAATTAGGTATCTGGTAACAAATAGTGTGGGTATAGACGATTTGTTATACAGTAAGTACAGATGTATGCAGTAAAATCCTAGAGGCTACTGTCCCTTTAATGAAGCCTGTCCGATGCACTCGATCATCTGAGCTTGAGCATTGTTTTCGGCATGTGCCATCTTCTAAGGATCCTTTTAAAAGTTTAGCTTCTTTGTTTCTGTCATTCCTTATTGGAATTCTCTTCCTTCATCATTGGTAAATGATGAACAATTGCAACTTTTTCCACTTCAATCCGCAGTGTTGATCTATCGATTTGATCCACTTCTCCTCCCGTCTATGTTTATAGTCGCGTAGACTTTTGAAGGCTAATTATTTATGAGGTTACGTATATAGGTATTGTGAGAGTCTTCGAGTGTCTGTTGCTGGGGGGTCTATGGATTAGTTGAGTGGGTGTGAGCAGGGATCGCTACCAATCATCCCATTAATCATGATCTTGCAGAGGAAGGCAAGATGCAGGTCCTTCCTATTCTTGGACAATGACTGCCACTTAAAGCGTATATTGCGAGAATTTTCCAGTGTTTTCCACAATTTCATGATACCTACCGTTATTGCTTGAGTAACAGCAATTGTCTAGAGTAACGATAAAATGCCTTGGAACCTTCGTATTCACCAAATCATGCACAATTACAATTTTGCGTTCTGTTTTGTTTACCGTTGCCATCTCTCGAATTTTCTCGCGGTAGCGCGAGACATCTTATCACGGTGCAGCAATGCATACCACGCACCGTAGAAATCAGGTCAGAGTGTAAACACAGACGCTCATACTAGCGTAAACAGCAGTGTAGTACTAATGCCACGTGAAGTCTGTTATTAGAGAAGCTTGTGGATTGCCAGTCAGATAGTAACACGGGAATGACAATGACAGAAAGTGCTATGAATTATTGACATAAAAACTCAATAATATTTACCAAACAGAATTGCACGCCCTTTTGTTTTAATTATG